>NC_086447.1:408262034-408327034 GCF_028390025.1 Pseudophryne corroboree
GTATTATTAGTTTTGCTGACGTAACATCAGCCATCGAATGAAAGGAATTTGGTTATTCATTTGTTTTTCTATCTCCTTATGCCATTCTAAGCATTCCTACTCACCCTAGAGGGTTAATAGGGCTAGGAGTGATCCTGTGTGTTAAAACTCACCCTGTTTTTTCTGCTTTGATATATAAAATCTCCCAGCTATGGTGGGATAAAAAAAAAAGAATTAATACAAAATTAAAAAAAAAATTATAACATGCCAGACAGTCGCAGGCTGGTCCAATGTTTGTGGGAGGTGACATAATCAGGACCCTACTGGCTGCATGCAGCTCCAGTGTCTGCACTTGGTTATCGGAACTTACATAAGGTAAGCATTATGTTGTGTTTACTGTATCCCTGATGAAGGTTTTGATAGGACCAAAACATTGCACCAGCCTGTGGGCATTTGAAGCTTATAATTTTTTATATAAACTTCTCTGAGTGTCGCCATTGCTGGAAGATATTTGAGGTCTATGGTGGAAGGCACCTTGGCAGTGAAATTACATGTAGTGTATGCTCTCCTACCTATTCTTGCTTCTTGATGGTGCTGCTGCTGTTGTTGTCAAATGCTCCAATACTGCTTGAACAGAACTGGTAAAGTTGAGGTCCTGTTTGGAAAAGAGAGAGGTTTTATTCACCTCCAAGAAAATAGAGCATTGAGGACTCATTCCTCCTGACTAGCCTGAAATGAAAATCACCAGCAACTATGTTTACATTTCCTTCCCCATAAACAGGTCTACATTAAATTAAAAAAAATGTTTTAATATATAGACCTCTCTTGTTTTGAGAGAGAGAGATTTATGTGAAACTATTGGGTTACAAGATTAATTCATAAAAAACAGAGGTCCTTGATTTTTATATCCCACAATCTGAAAGATTCGCTAGAAAGATCTTTTCATTTTAGGTGGAATAGGCGTCATTTATCTTATCTAGGGATTTTTATCACTAAAAATTACTGGCAACTTTACCAAGATAACTAGCCAAAATTGATAGCCCAATTTCAGAGGGACCTTGAGACCTGGGGAGGTTTCCATATTTCATGGATTGGCCACTTTACAGCTGTCAAAATGAATATCTTACCGAGATTGCTGTATTTAATTCAGACGCTACCGATCTGTGTACCTCCTTGTGTCTTCAAGTACTTTCAACATTCCATAATGAAATTCATCTGGGTTAAAAACGACCGAGAGTGAGACATACAGTCTTACAGAGACACACATCTGGAGGGTGTTTGGGTGTCCTTAATTTTAGGCCTTACACAGGCCTTATGCAGCTAGACTCGTACAAAGTATTTTATGGAACAGACCTGCCTCAGAAAGATTTTGGGTATTGATAGAATCCAACGCCCTTAACATGCACTCTATGTCCCTTTTGATTTGGATTCCTAGAGCATCCCGCCTTAAAATAGTAGCTACTCATCCCACGATATCTCATTCCTTAGATGTTTGGGACATGACTAACAGTTTAAGATAGCCCCATTTCATAGCCCCCTGATTCCTCTGTTTGGCAACCCTAACTTCCTGACAGGCTCTGCTATATCGGCTTTTGCTTGCTGGCAGAACAGCGGACTTAGATTTCTAAATGACATTACACAATCCATGACCTTTCCAACTTTTACAGAGATACAAGCCAAATTCTCGATTCCTCGCCAATTCTTTTTTCAGTATTTACAAATCAGGCACTTCCATTCGTCGATGGCATCACATATCTGTTCTAGACCTCTCTATCCAGTGGAATCTCTAGCTTTTCGTAACACATCTATTAAAGGGGTTATCTTTTCTTTATATTCTTATCTTTTACCTCAATCCCTAGAAGATAGATACACTCACGAAAAAGCTTGGGAAAATTACTTCAGGGAAACTGTGGATAATGGTCTGCTATGTATACAAATGTGGCATCGAGCTCAATCTGTGTTAGATTGAAAGAAAACGCATACAAACTATTTTATAAATGGTATTATGTCCCTTCGAGACTGAATAAAATGCACCAGGAAATCTCACCTCTGGAGGAAAATAAGCACGTTGGCCACTTCTATATTATCAGTTCAAATCCCCTTTAGCCCCAAATATTTTCTACTCTCAGTGGATATCCCTGATTTGTCCCGCCATCAAAACAAACTATTCATTCACATGGTTATTGCAACTAGATGTATTATAGCAACACAAAGGAGGTATCCTACTCCAACTAGATTAGATGAAATTATTGCCAAGATATGGCACATACACTCAATAAATTACATCACAAGCATGCTCAAAGGCAGAAACTGAAAGAAGGGGCGCTGTGGGTGTAACTCCAATTTTATGTGTTTAGCAGCTGCCTGAATAGGTTAGTCACACCTATATTTAAAGTACAAACAAAACAACAATAAGGCAGTGCTTTCTGAGATGGATTGTCTAATTTTCAGTACAATTTATTCAAATTTAAAACCGACAATAAATAAAATATAATTAAAATTGGCTAGTGAATGTGACACTCCTCTAATCACCATACATATATAGCACTTGACGCTTGTTCCAATATTTCCATAGGACCCTCACAACTGAGAACCAAAATTATCCTGGGGCTGTAGCAAAATCCCTGGACCGGTGGAAGCAATTCCAACGCTGGAGGATTAACAGTTCCAATAGTATATCATTAGATAGGAAAGTCCTCACCAGTGATGCGTGTTATAGAAAAAGTCTGATCCTTAGTCCACGGATGTTGGTTCAGTGTTAGCAATTTGATAGGGTCCACGGTGGTCCAAGCGGTAGTAAATAGGTTGTGGATAGGTGACAGGGAGGCTCACACTGACGCGTTTCACAGCTGACTGCTGCTTTATCAAAGGTCTTTGCTCTCAGTCAATCCTCAGTCTCACACAATCCATCTCAGAAAGCGCTGCCTTATTGTTGTTTTGTATGCTCAAAGGCTCCTCTAAGAAATGTATTAAAGTCTGGGAACCCTGGACTTCAGTTTTTAAGGTCTCCGCAGCATTGACTTAAAGCTTCCAGTTTATTGTTTTTCTTGATGCCTGTAGATGTATTCCTTTCTGTGGATCTACTCACTTACTGAGATATTGAGGAGACCAGTTGAGTTACCCTCTCTCCCTTTCCTCTCTCCCCACCCTGTCAATCCATTTGTTTCCCTCTTTTGGGTTTTACTCTTTTCCTGGATCTTGGTTGCTTTCTACTCTCTTTTTTCCTGTCCTTTCTGCCTCTTTAATCTTTTTTTCTTGCTATTTTTGATAAAATTGAAAAAGAGATGAAATTATATGTGGTTGTTACTTACTATTTGGATTTTTTTCGTGTTTAATCTAGTAGCAAACTTGACTGTACTAATTTATCGTATATGATTACATTTTCGGATGCTTATTTGCGACCTCTGTGCAGGTAGAATTTATAATTCATGTCCAAATGTTGCCCTCTGATATTGTCAATATTTTTTTTTAAATATATAGACCTCTCTTCCATCCAGCACTAAAATTGATACATCATATTCAACAATTATGTCTACTTCCCCTAATTAGAATTACACCCTTTGTTTTGTGTTATGTAGTGAGAGCACCAGTGATAAGTCATAATCCCAGAACTACTAAATGGTTTCCACTGCAACAGAACCTAAGGTTGCCTATTTACAGGTGGCAGAGACATATACAGAATTGCCCAAAAGTAGGTATACAGTATTGATCTTTCATTGTTGGATTTTTTTTGCAGAATTGGTATGATGGTGTGGGAAACTGAGTGAAGAACAAATAAATACACTATGTACTGTAAACATAGTATAAGTATAGTAATAATAAAGTATATAATATAAACATAATATAAATATATTTTTTTACCTACTTTTGGGCCACCCTGTACAGCAGCATATGATGTACACAGGGCCCACAACAGAAATCTTGGAGCCCGATACACTTATGCTTTTGGGGACCCCCAGGCAGCCATTGGCTCATCCCCTCTATATCTCTACAGCCCCATCTAAGTGCCTTCAGCACTAACCCCTATATCTCTATAGCCTCATCCCTCTGTCTCTCCAATCTCGTCCTCCTCTCTGTCTCCTCAACCTCATCCCTTCTTTGTCTCTCCATCTCCAGCTACACCCCCCTCTCTATCTTTCCATCTCCAGCCTAATACCTCTTTCTCTCCAACTCAAGCCCCTTCTCTGTCTCTGTTACTCTAACCTCATACCCCTCTCTGCCTCTCCAGCCTCATCCACCTCATAGCTCTATGGCTCCAACAAGCCCCACTGTGTCTCTCTGGCTGCAGATTTCCCTTCTTCTGGCCACATCACTCTGACTCTCCCCCACCCCTATGTCTCTCCATCTCCAGCACCTTCCCACATTTACCTTCTCTGTATTCAGCTGCTCCTCTTCACAGCTCTTTACTGTCATATATCATAACGTCACATGCACTGCATCGCAAAGAGAAAAATAGTGTTTGTGCCGGACTGACTCTTCATGCCAGTGCCCTGCATTATTAACTGTAGTGGCACATTCAAGGCCATAGGCAGTGGCTAGAACCTACTGTAAACCGGGCTCTATAGTATCCTGAGTGGCTGCACCCCTTGGTGTCTTGGAGGCCCGGTACACCTGTCCTACTAGTACTGCCCTGTCACCAGGCCTGGATGTACACACATTCAGATAGGCCACTCCAACTTTGGAGGATGTAAGTGAATGTATCATACCTACTTTAGGTGGTCATTTCAAGTTGATCGCTAGCTGCTTTCGTTCGCAGTACAGCGATCAGGAAAAAAACCAGCAGTTCTGCGCATGCGTATGCTGCGCAATGCGCATGCGCGTCGTACTCTAACAATGAACGATATAGTTTAACACAAGGTCTAGCGAAGCTTTTCATTCGCACTGCTGACCGCTGAGTGATTGACAGGAAGTGGGTGTCAACTGACCGTTTTCAGGGAGTGAGCGGAAAAATACAGGCGTGCCAGATAAAAAAGCAGGCGTTGCTGGGGAACGGAGGCATGGCTGGTCGAACGCAGGGCGTGTTCATGACATCAAAACAGGAACTAAATAGTCTGCAGTGATCATAATCTAGGAGTAGGTCTGGAGCTACTCTGAAGCTGCGCAAAATTATTTTGTAGCTGCTGTGCGATCCTTTCGTTCACACCTCTGCTAAGCTAAGATACACTCCCAGAGGGTGGCGGCTTAGCGTTTGCACTGCTGCTAAAAGCAGCTAGCGAGTTAACAACTCGGAATAAGGGGCTTAGTTCTGGAACCTGTTTGCAGCTGGGTCACCAGATGGATTCAGGCTATTCCTCTTCTAGGCTCCTCATAACACAGCAGAGACAGAATTCCCCAGAACCCAGTACAAGAAAAGACACTTTGAAGGTGACATAAATTTTATTGTGCTGGAGCACTTTGTCTCACTGATACTAAATAAAGCTTAGAAAATACAGTAATGATGCAATTCCAATTATTTACACAGATACTAAAATTGCCTTAAGACATGCACTAATGCCAACTACAATTGTCACAGTAGAATTTCACAGTATTTGCTTCACAGTTACGCTCACTAACTAGAAATGATTATGGAGTACGGAGCACAAAGTTCCTACTCTTCCTGCATGCTGGCTGTCGTAGGTGCACATATGAGGTGTAGAAATCAACAGGGTACAGTTGGAAATAGATACATATAGCACTTTAACGTTGAGGTGAAATGTCCACTGCAGGTTCAACTTTTAAGTGTATCAATGTGGAGCCTGATGAAGATGTGGGCAGTTCCTTAACAGAAGGAACTTTATTGCCACAGTCAATAAATTTCAATAGATAGAGGAAGGGTTATATATAACTGGACTTCCTCATGGTAACAGTTTTTACAGACAACCCACTCCCTCTAAGATCACTCTCTATAATTGTGCATTTCTCCCCCTGACATGTATTACAGTGGTGAGAGTTCCTGTCCAGTTGCCAGCACTTGTCTTGCAGCATGCAGCACTTGACCTGCAGCACTTGCCCTGCATGGCAGCGCCTCTCTACCAGAAGAAAGTGCACTGAACGGCCTGGGGACAATGGAGGTTAGGTGCCCCCTTCAGGGATGGAGCCCGGCGGCAACTGACTCTATTATCTCTGGGAATTCCACCCCTGGTCTAATTGTTAGGGAGCAGGTTACCTATTGAAATGCATGGATCTTTCAATCTCTGCCGATAAAGATCAGGGAAGAAGCTACTGCTTGAGAATTTTTTCTACTCTTATGAGCTTGGCAAAATATATAAATTGAATTTTGAGTACACTGGACAGTTAGGGGCAATGTCACATTGCAGGGTTTTTCCTGCAGGTGCAAGACTTTTGGGATTCGATTCAATTTTTTCTGAAATCCATATTTGAAGAAAAATTGTTGGGCTTGCTTTTGGAACCTTTGGACACACCCTAATGACTAATTAAGCAATTGGTAGTTTCCAATTAGCTTAATTAGCTTAGTCCATTATTCTGCAGTGCTGCCTTCCTCCACTTCCCAAAGAAAGCTCTTCTCCCAGCATCACAGACAGCAGGACTTTCAAACCGGGCACAGGTACAGGTTTTACCTCTTACCCTTTATCTCCTCCCACACACACTACTGCTCACCTAGTGGCCTCTCATCACCCACCCACTATACAACACTACCCCTAACTATGCATCCTATCCCCACACACCCTGCACCCCCTCCCCACACACACTGTACTACACTACTGCTCACCCTGCAAGCCCCTCCACACACACACTGCACTACACTACTGCTTACCCAGTGCCCTCTCATCACACACCCACTTCACTACACTACCCCTAACTATGCATCCTATCCCCACACACCCTGCACCCCTCCCCACACACACTGCATTACACTACTGCTCACCTGCAAGCCCCTCCACACACACACTGCACTACACTACTGCTTACCCAGTGGCCTCTCATCACACACCCACTGCACAACACTACCTCTAACTATGCATCCTATCCCCACACACCCTGCACCCCCTCCCCACACATACACTGCACTACACTACTGCTCACCCTGCAAGCCCCTCCACACACACACTGCACTACACTACTGCTTACCCAGTGCCCTCTCATCACACACCCACTGCACAACACTACCCCTAACTATGCATCCTATCCCAACACACCCTGCACCCCCTCCCCACACATACACTGCACTACACTACTGCTCACCCTGCAAGCCCCTCCACACACACACACACACTGCACTACACTACTGCTTACCCAGTGCCCTCTCATCACACACCCACTTCACTACACTACCCCTAACTATGCATCCTATCCCCACACACCCTGCCCCCCCTCCCCACACATACACTGCACTACACTACTGCTCACCCTGCAAGCCCCTCCACACACACACTGCACTACACTACTGCTTACCCAGTGCCCTCTCATCACACACCCACTGCACTACACTACCCCTAACTCTGCATCCTATCCCCACACACCCTGCACCCCCTCCCCACACACACTGCATTACACTACTGCTCACCCTGCAAGCCCCTCCACACACACACTGCACTACACTACTGCTTACCCAGTGCCCTCTCATCACACACCCACTGCACAACACTAACCCTAACTATGCATCCTATCCCCACACACCCTGCACTCCCTCCCCACACATACACTGCACTACACTACTGCTCACCCTGCAAGCCCCTCCACACACACACTGCACTACACTACTGCTTACCCAGTGCCCTCTCATCACACACCCACTGCACTACACTACCCCTAACTCTGCACCCCCTCTCCACACACACTGCACTACACTACCCCTAACTCTGCTCCCCCTCCCCACACACACTGCACTACACTACTGCTCACCTTGCAAGCCCCTCCACACACACTGCACTACACTACCCCTAACTCTGCACCCCCTCCCCACACACACACTGCACTACACTACCCCTAACTCTGCTCCCCCTCCCCACACACACTGCACTACACTACTGCTCCCCATGCAAGCCCCCACAACACACACTGCACTAAACTACCGCTCAATTTTCCAGTAAATCTTGCTTTTGTCAAATAGCTATATATTCAGACTGTGAAGGTAATATTTGAAAAGAAATATTATTACATCTTATTGAACTATCATCTTTTAATGTCTTTGACGATAATTAAAATCCTATATATGTATGTAATCTGTAATGCTTCTCTCAGCAGAAGCATTGCTTATTAATTAACAAGACGTATTCATGATCATTTTTATGGTAAGTAGGAGAAAAAAAAAAGAATGATATGGAAAATAGATAAGAGTGAAAACACGTAGAAAGGAGCACAACTTCAACTGCTGGTGAAAGATACTGTGCAGTGCAATCAGTGTAAAGCAAATGAAATCATTTCCAAACAATTCTAATATACTGTATCTCTGCCAATTTATACAGTGATCAAATAACACATGAAAGCTAATTTAATTGTGTTTCCTTTGCAGATTTTGCCTGCATACTCTTATACTCTATTGCTAATCATTTTTATTTCTAGACAAGTATAACTTTTTGAACTGAAGACAATGGGGGTCATTCCGAGTTGTTCGCTCGTTGCTGATTTTCGCTATGCTGCGATTTGCTGCTAAATGCGCATGATACGCAGCGCGCATTCGCTTAGTTACAGTATTTTACTAAAAACTTAGCAGTCTTCAGCGGCACTTTTCATTCGCACTGCTGATCGGTGTGTGATTGACAGGAAAGGGGCGTTTCCTGGGTGGTAAATGAGCGTTTTCCGGGAGTGTGCTAAAAAACGCAGGTGTGTCAGGGAAAAACACGGGAGTGTCTGGAGAAATGGGGGAGTGGCTGGCCGAATGCAGGGCATGTTTGTGACGTCAAACCAGGAACTAAACGGACTGAGCTGATCGCAATCTGTGAGTAGGTCTGGAGCAACTCAGAAACTGCAAGAAAATATTTAGTAGCAATTCTGCTAATCTTTCGTTCGCTATTCTGCTAAGATAAGATACACTCCCAGAGGGCGGCGGCCTAAAAGCAGCTAGCGAGCGAACAACTCGGAATGAGGGCCAATATACAGTATTTGTACTGTGAAATCTGATGTGTTTGTACCTTGTGCAATACATATTTTTTAGATTCTAGAATAGGCATGTCAAACTCAAAATCCCAACTGGCCAAATAATCAAGGTCTAAGTCTTGTGTGAGCCGCAAGAAAAAGAGTCTTATATGCAATTTTCAAAGGTTTTTTTAAGAAAAACCAACAATAAAGTATAATCAGAGCGATATCAAATATCGTGAAGAAAACATTTACTTTAATGCAGTCGTGCAAGTAGGAAAAATTTCTTGGTGGCACTGTGTAAAAAATGGTTATTTGATACACATATGTGGGCCAGATACAACTATGCCCTCAGTAGTGCAGTGCCAGATACACATGTGCCACCAATAGTGCCAGATACACATATGCCCCCATGGTGCCAGATACACATATGCTGCCATGATGCCAGATACACATATGCCACACAGTGAAAGATATACATATACGCCCACAGTGCCAGATATCATTCATCCCCCCACAGTGCCAGATAACACACATGCCCCCACGATGCCAGATAAGACATATGTCTCTCAAAGCCAGTGTCACCCCCTTACCGTGTGTTCTCTCACAGTCACTGTCATCCTCCACTCCTGTGTCCTATCACAGCCAGTGTCACCGCCACCCCTGTATTCTCTCCCTGCCACAGTGTCACCACCCGTGTTCTCTCCCAGCCAGTGTCACCCTCCACCCCTGTGCTCTCACAGCCACTGTGTTGCCCAAACACTGCATCAACCCCCCCCCCCCCTTCCCATAGATTCCACACTGTCTTTTGAACTGAGCTGCTTACCTGATCGATTAGACCAGGTGTAGCTGCACCCCATCAGTGTCTGTGATGGCTGGTTATCTTTTGTGGTCTCCCGCTTGTCACCACTCACTGAGCTGAGCGGTGCGGATACAAGCAATCCGACCCGCCCACTCTATGTTGCTCGAATCAGCATCCCTCTGTATTACAACGTGGCGTGGGCAGGTCAGATCCCTTGTATCCACGCCGCTCCCAGTCCCAACCTCTGCCATGACGCTATTGGCAGTGCCGATCTTCCCGCTCCACCCACACAACCCCCTCATCGCAAAGCTTTCTGCCTTCCTTGCCACCGGCGTGGCGCCGCCGTCAAGTCGGTACCATAGTACTGCTCAGCAGGGATGCAGAGGCTGGGGGCCGGATCTGCACAAAGCCTACGGGCCGCAAAAGTGGGAGGCAGGGGCCGCATGTGGCCCGCGTGCTGCGAGTTTGACATGTCTACTCTTAAACATAGAACTGTGTATTTTTAGTAGAATGTTATGCCAGCTTGTAGCAGGTACAGAATAAGATACTAATTAACAATCTTGTAATACACTAGTTCTTCCGTATGTATGTGCTACTAAAGTAATATTGTGCGCTATAACAATGATGTATAGAATCATTTATTTGAATATTTAGGTATCTCTTTTTTGTGATATTTAAATCTATGTATTAATAAAACTGGGCAGCATACACATTGATTGTTAGTATATATTTTTCCCTTTGGAGGTTTCTATATAGCAGTTACTAATTCAAGATGCTGATCACTGAATCCTTAGAGGTAAAAGTCGCTGTCTATTGGCATATGTTTACTTTATCTGTATGGCAGACAACCCCTTGCATTGACGGGTCACTATTTTTTTGGTTGTTGTTCCTGTATTGTTATTGATGGGACACATAGATATGGAAGTTCTCATCAGCTGCCTACTTATGCATATTTACAATAGCACTAAGGTGTCCAAGCATAGATCAATCTGGATGCTTGATATAGCGCACAGGCCATTCGATGATCAATTGCTCATGTGCCAAATCTGAAAAATACAGCCATTCTGATTGGTAAGATCTAATAGATCTGATAGATCATCCTATGTTTACAGCTTACACAGTCGGATGTGGTCATTGTCCAACTATATATGCCATCCAGCACAATCATTGGGATGTAGTTATGTTACCGGCAGTCGGGATACCGCCAGTCAGTATCCCAGAACCTGGCATCCCGACCACCACACATCCCGACAGTTGGCATGCCGACTAACAGGGACTAACCTGACAGCCAGGATGCTGGCGTCAGGATGCCTACCGCCGGGATCCCAACCGTCGGTAACGCAATCCCAACCCCAATCAACATTTGGTGGATATCAGTCAAGTCGTGACCAAAATCTGCAAATCATTTTAAGCCAGACATGCAATGATTTGCAGCCAATAAAATTTTAATTTCTGCATATGAGCCTCTTTTATAAATAAATGTAGCAAGCGGGGGTAGGGGTTGAAGAACTACTACAGTATATATATATATATATATATTTTACATTTTCACCTGTGGCATACAGCTGAGAAATTATTTATGCCCACAGTTAGCGGGTCACAACAAATCACATTGGACTTGCTAGTCCTAATTAATTATAGCAGTGGAAAGAGAATGAAATAGAAGGTGGCATTATATCTGCTTAAGTCATACAGTTAATGTCTACAGGTTTATGAGGTCAAACTACAAGCCATAGGCTTGATTCAGGTCCGTATGCTGGTGCTTCTCATTTCACAAAGTACCGATGTCCAATACTTTGCCCATGTGCAGGATACATACTGTGCATGTACAGGATGAGTCCTGCATTGTCAGAAGCAGAACGGCTGTCGATGTCAGTTGATTGACGGTCTACAACTGTTTGGAGGAGGGGGCGGCGATGGCCTCTGTTTCCCAAAATTCAGGCGTTTTGCCTCCGTTATGGGGGAGTGCTGAGCCCAGGATATCGGTCTGCCAACAGAGATATCCTGGTCTATCTGTAGGAGCTGCGGCAGCCGGTTTGCATAACCCCATGGGTCACTCAGCCAACCGATGGTGCCGCAAGTGTTCCGATGGAAGCAGAACTGGATCACAAATACATGCAGGAGACATCTACTTATACCAGATGCCTTCTTCTGCATTACCATCTGTGCATTGCTGCTGCTTCCAAGTAAGCAGCAGCGATGCACTCTCCAATCACATCTGCATCAGGTCCCATGTGCAGTAACGTGACACAGCACAATGCTTGTAATAAGGTTACACGCATGGATGTTTTACATATGTGAGTCAGTGACATGTTAATCAATTTCAAAAGATGCCGATGTCAAAGAAAATAAAAATGTAAATAGCAAAGAAATAAATATAAAAGTAACCAGAAGTTCCAGAACTTACACGTGTGAGTCTTTGTTTCAAAGTAAGTTCTCTGTTTTGCCTTGTAAATAAAATAACAGCAGCCTTACAGTATGCACAGACTGTAATAGACATTGACAGGGATATTACATATATTGTAACAAGTCAATCCCATAGAAATGGTTTAAAGAAAAATCCTTTTAAACCATTACAATACATCTATGTAAATATTTCATGCATCTGTTCTAAGCTCTAGGTAATAAATGAAGCCTTTTATCACCTCTCCTTTCTCAGTACCTGTCAGTGAAAATGCACAGCTGTATCTATTTCTTTTTTGTAATATAGTTTATAATTCATGATATTCCTCTTGTGGTTATCAATATGTTTTTAACATGCCTTAAGGTCTGCTGTACATCCGCTTTCTAGAAGGAAGGATACATTTGGTGTTACAGGTATAAAAGCACGGTTTGATTTTATAGCCCTTTGATGGATGTACAAAAGGCCCTTCCTTGCTGCGGATGGGGTTACATATTGCACAGGAGCAACAGAGAAATTACCCTTTTTAGGTTTCTAAAACAATGTTGTCTGCCATTTTTTCTTCTTTAAGGTCTGCTCTCACTAAGCTATCAATGGAACATTCTTTATAAACATGGATAATAATGGACCTGTAGACTGGCTGCACAACAGACCCATACTTTCCTATAAACCTACTCACTAACTTATTGCATCTGTGTCAGTACTGGCAAATGTAATTCTGTACCCATTGGCATAAACCTGAGTCTGAGAACATTCTATCTTTGAATAACTGCTATTTCATTTTTAACCTTTTATAAGATCCTTTCTATTATAGCCATTGTCCGCACATTTTTAGACTATTTTTCTTTTTACTTTCAAACTCCTCCATTTATCTAACAATTGTCAATCACTGAAAGTTTCCTTTTAGGACACCTTATGTGACATTATTGATAGAGATGAGCGGGTTCAATTCTCAGAGAACCGAACACTACCGGACGTCACACTCCGAACCCGGATCCAAGTCAGACTCAGGTTTTCCCATCTGACTCAGAAACCAGCACGAGGCAAAACGTCATCATCCCACTGTCGGATTCTCGCGGGGGTTTGGATTCCATATAAGGACCCGAGCGTCGCCGCCATTTTCACTCCGGCATTGGAGAGTGTAGAGAGAGGACGTGTCTCCATATTCTCAGTGTCCTCAGTGTCCGTGTCTTGTGCTGCATCTGTCCAGTCACAGTGCTTGTGTCCTCTGCTGCCATATGTCCAGTGCTGTACAGTGGTGCTGTGTTGTGCTGCATCAGTTCAGTGGTGGTGTGTTGTACTGCATCAGTCCAGTCACAGTCGTGGTGTCCTCTGCTGCCATATGTCCAGTGCTGCTGTATATTAAGTCCCTTACAGTGTTGCTGTGTTGTCCTGCATCAGACCAGTGGTAGTGTCCTCTGCATCAGTCAGTCCAGTGGCCAGTCACAGCGGTGTCCTCTGCTGCCATATGTCCAGTACTGCTGTATAGGGTGTTGTGTTGTGCTGCATCAGTTCAGTGGTGGTGTATTGTGCTGCATCAGTTCAGTGGTGGTGTATTGTGCTGCATCAGTCCAGTCACAGTGGTGGTGTCCTCTGCTGCCATTTTTCCAGTGCTGCTGTATAATAAGTCCCTTACAGTGTTGCTGTGTTATCCTGCATAAGACCAGTGGTAGTGTCCTGTGCATCAGTCACAGTGGTGTCATCTGCTGCCATATGTCCAGTGCTGCTGTATAAATCTAGTCCATTGCAGTGATGCTGTGTTAGCTTGCATCAGTCCAGTGGTGGTGTCCCTGTGCTGCCTTATATGTCCAGTGGTACTGCCGTATGTGTCCAGTGGTACTGCCGTATATATGTCCAGTGATTCTGATGTATAATTCCAGTGATCCTGCCGTCTAATTCCGGTAACCCTGCCGTATAATTCCAGTGATTCTGCCATATAATTACAGTGATCCTGCCGTATAATTCCAGTTCTCCTGCCATATAATTCCAGTTATCCTTCTGTATTAGTCCAGTCCAGTGATCCTGCCGTATAAGTCCAGTGATCCTGCCGTTTAATTACAGTGGTACTGGCATATAAATCCAGTCCAGTGATACTGTCATATATATATATATATATATATATATACCCTGTTGCAAAGTGGATTACTGAGGCCATAACAACTATGCTGGTGTTAGACATGCATCTGGTATCCACCATTAGTGTAGTGGGACAGCAGTGCCAACCCTAGATGGGCCTGGTGTTTGTGCCACACACTTGTGTCGCTTAGCTACCTCATTGCCCTCTTTTACTTCTTGGCATGATGTGCTGTTTGGGTACTAATTTTTTTTAAGTGCCCTCCTGTCTGACACTGCAATGCCACTCCTAGATGGGCCAATTGTTTGTGTCACTTAGTCATATAGCTAACTTATTGCACCTCTTTTTCATCTTTGCATGATGTGCTGTTTGGGGCCTTATTGATATATGCCCTCCTGTCTGACACTGCAGTGCCACTCCTAGATGGGTTCACTACGATATGCCGGCGGTCGGGCTCCCGGCGACCAGCATACCGGCGCCGGGAGCCCGACCGCCAGCTTACCGACAGTGTGGCGAGCGCAAATGAGTCCCTTGCGGGCTCACTGTGCCGGTATACTGTGCACCGGGATCCCGTCAGTCGGCATACAGAAGACCACCCCTCCTAGATGGGCCAATTGTTTGTGTCCCTTAGCTTAGTTATACAGCTACCTCATTGCACCTCTTTTTCATCTTTGCATGATGTGCTGTTTGGGGCCTTTTTGATATATGCCCTCCTGTCTGACACTGCAGTGCCACTCCTAGATGGGCCAATTGTTTGTGTCGCTTAGCTTAGTTATACAGCTACCTCATTGCACCTCTTTTTCATCTTTGCATGATGTGCTGTTTGGGGCCTTTTTTTCATTTCTGCCCTCCTGTCTGACACTGCAGTGCCACTCTTAGATGGGCCAGGTGTTTGTGCCTCACATTTGTGTGGCTTAGCTTAGTCATACAGCAACCTTGGTGCACCTCTTTTTCATCTTTGCATCATGTGCTGTTTGGGGCATGGTTTTTTTAAAGTGCCATCCTTGTCTGACACTGCCGTATAAGTCCAGGGGTACTGCTGTATTAGTCCAGGGGTACTTCTGTATAAGTCCACCAATTGACGAATTTTAAAAAAAATTACAGGGGTGTGCAGAAGATGCTGTCAGTGGACTGAAAAATTGTGGGACACTGTTGACATTCAGCCATTGCATGCCACTACTAGATGGGCCAGGTGGTTGTGTCGCTTAGCTTAGTCATACAGCAACCTCGGTGCACTTCTTTTTCTTCTTTGCATCATGTGCTGTTTGTGGCCTATTTTTTAAATCTGCCATCCTGTCTGACACTGCAGTGCTACTCCTAGATGGACCAGGTGTTTGTGCTGCATACTTGTGTCGCTTAGCTTATCCATACAGCTACCTCATTGCACCTCTTTTACTTCTTTGCATGATGTGCTGTTTGGGGCCTAGTTTTATTTTAAATGCCATCCTGTCTGATACTGCAGTGCCACTCCTAGATGGGCCAGGTGTTTGTGCCACACACTTGTGTCGCTTAGCTTAGTCATACATCCACCTCGGTGCAACCTTTTGGCCTAAAAACAATATTGTGAGGTATTCAGAATAGACTGGAAATGAGTGGAAATGTATGTTATTGAGGTTAATAATACCGTAGGATGAAAATTACCCCCACATTCTGTGATTTTAGCTGTTTGTTGTCTTCAAAAATCATCCAGATCCAAAACCAAAACACAAAAGGGGTGTTTATGGCAAAACCAACCCAAAACACGAGCGGGGAATTAGAACCAAAGCACAAAACATGAAAAGTGCCCACCGCACATCTCTAATTATTGATAGTGCCATAGCAGGGTGTCTGTGCTCCCTTGTCCCTCACACCACACCTCCAGTGCACATAACATCATGATGTCACACAGCAAGTGCCAGGGAGCAGCAGAGAAACAGAAAGTCAGCTGCCTGACTCATACTAAGGATGTGCGCTGCTGTTTTCCTTGTAGCAGGGTGGCTAGAGTGGCAACCATAATGTAAAACAAGGAGGTGGGATGCTATTGTGCTGCTCTCCTAACCTTGCTCCTTGGATGGTGTCACTGAACGTACAGCCGGCCCTGATTATTGATGTGCTAATTGACATAGAAATTGTTGGCTTCAAACAAATGCTTTGTTTGAAGCTAACAAGTATCTAGAGCAGGCTTTCCCAACCACGGTCCTCAAGGCACACCAACAGTGCATGTTTTAGTGATATCCAGGCTTCAGCACAGGTGACTTAATTAGTAGCTCAGTTATTTTGATTGAACCATCTGTGCTGCAGCCTGGATATCACTAAAACCTGCACTGTTGGTGTGCCTTGAGGACCGTGGTTGGGAAAGCCTGATCTAGAGGTTCATGCCGATATCAATGTTTTGGTTTTGAATCTGGATACATTTTCTTTTTTAAAGTGCTGGTTTTGCAAAACTACCTTCATATGTTTTGCTTGTGGATCTGGATTTTTTTTTAAATAATGTTAAAAACAGCTACAGTCATGTCATTTGGGCCTGTTATTGTTCCTACAGTATTATTAACCTCAATAACATTAAATTCATGTTATTTGCAAACAATTTTGACCACCTCACAGCTCCAAATATTCTTCACCAATATTGTGCAAAGGCTGGCTGTCTAAACTAAGCAATAGAGCAGCGGCACAAACACACAACAGTTACTTCTGTTTAAAAAATGTGCTGCAAATTAGTAATGTATTAGAGCAATAACCAATAAAAATGTCTACTCAAAAAAAGACAATGCCCTCCGAAAAATATAGCCCATTATGAAAAGAAAAGTGGTGCAAGATGGAATTGTCCTTGGGCAACTCCCACTCACCCTTATGTTGTATTTTAAAAAGGACATGAATAGTTTAACAAACAAAACACTTTAGTGACAGGGACTGAAGTACTTGATTTATTGTGGGCCCCACAAACCATTTTTTGGTAGGACTACCTCCCATCATTAATGAGAAGGTTGTTGATGACTGCATTGGAGGTGAAGATTGCATGGGGTGGTTCAGTCTGCTGGTAGCTGATATTGTACTGCTTGTTATTTTACAAATTATTATAATTTTGTAAAATACATTTAATGAACTCACCACAAATTATGTAACATGAATTTGGTGCCTAGATGGTTAACGTCCCTACCACTACTAACTTTGACCTCATGAATGGAGCAGATACATTCACATATGTCAGGATTTGGGAAAACATAATCTCACACCCAAGACTTGGACTTTTGCCCAGGCATCACAACATCTTTTACTTTTATCACGGGCAAGAACTGCTGCCACTGGTGGCTGACTTATGAAAACATCATAAACATCTTCTTCATCAATATCCTCATTAGCATCAGACAGTACACAAATTTCTCCATCATTATTATGTTATCATCACCATCTTTACTTCTACTGCTCATCCCCACATTTGCTGAGGGTGCAGAAATGGTGGAAGGAGGCTTCTCTATGAATACAGTGTGAGAAATGTCAGACTCATACATAACTAAAGTAGAGACACCTAACCTCTCTCAGGGATTTGTGAACACATACTGTAGCTTGTTCTTCAGCGTTAGCGTCAGTTTTAAAGGTGACACCTCTACCTCTTTTTATAACATTGTGAAATATTTTGATTTCAAGTGCCATTTTTTAAACTTTATATTCTCTGGACCACCTTTAGAAGATGTTGAAGTATTATCATGACTGGTAGCAGCCACAGCACTAACACTTGGTTGCTGCTCCTACTCTTCCATCAACTAGAAGTGATCTATATTGACTCACAGTGCTTGTATTATTAATGCGGTGGCACAGCACAGCCACTAAATTTAATCCAAAACACACAAGATCTGATACCAGGAAGATGGCCTCTTTTTGGAAATCGAGCCTGGCATGAAAACTTGAGCCACGGCTGGGATTCACTCGGATTCCTGAAGTTCAGATGGGCTCAGTTTTCTCTGCACATTTCTATTAACAGGGACATTTTAAGAGAGGAGGGGCCTGTTCGCAGACTCTGGGTGGGCCCCCTCCTCTCTACGTAGGCTCCGGCACTGCACCAGTATCTTCTGTGCATGCGCAGGTCTTCGTAAAAATGGTGCCCGCCATGGTCTGGTAACAAATGATCTACTGTGCATGTGCAGTGGCCATTTTGAGAGTGATTTTTTTTGCCATGCCTGTTGCGGCTGCAGCACCCATTGTGGGACTCCGTAAAGGTGAGTATTAAAACAATATGGGTGCAGTGTGTGTTGTGGGCCCCCCTGGACCCAGGTGCCCAAATGGACCACACACATTGCACCCATGAATGAA
Source organism: Pseudophryne corroboree (assembly GCF_028390025.1). Classification (NCBI taxonomy): domain Eukaryota; kingdom Metazoa; phylum Chordata; class Amphibia; order Anura; family Myobatrachidae; genus Pseudophryne; species Pseudophryne corroboree. The sequence continues at coordinate 408,280,593 of NC_086447.1, forward strand.
AGGCCTATGTCTATTAGTAACATACAAATATAATAGAATGACTACTGATGAAGAGGTTTTAGTCACACAAACTAAAGGGTTTTTGATGAGTGAGGAGATACATATGATATCCTGGCTGGCTCACTAAACCGACAGCTACATTCAGTCTGCTGGAATCCCGGCGCTGCGCTCACCACGCATCGGGCCCGGTGGCTCGCTGCGCTTGCCACAGATACTACTCACACTCAGTTGGTGGCATGGACCCACCAACCGAGGGAGCATACAGAGTGTGTGTCGGAATTCCTGGCATTGGTATGTCACCGGCTGTCGGGATTCCATCAGCTGGTATATTGACTGCAGTTTGCATAGTGTATGTTCCGTGAATTTGCACTGTATTAACCTGTACAGTGGATGTACGCATATACGTATATGCAGATATGTGTCATTCTGCCACTTATACCTGTCTGCACATGGAAGAGGAGGACAGGTGGCATTCTAACATAGGCCAAGTACAATAAGGGCATGTTTGTGCAATTGCAAATAGATTCAGACTAGGACAGCTATATTATTTGCATGGGAGGGGAATCCCTGCTTCCCAGGAATCCCTGGCATGGGGGGGGGGTTAATTTGCCAGATTTGACCCCATGAGGTGTGTTCTGTAGCATTATCCCCTTGCTAGTGGAGTCTGGTGCTGTTTCTAAAGATATTGGGGATTTTACTCATTTTTTCCCCATATTTTTAGAACCAGCACTGACTCCAAGATCCCAGTGCTGGTTTATTAAATACGGGAGACCCCTACATATTTTGTTTCCCATATTTTTTGAACCAAGGTCATCTCAGTCCTCTTCGTAGCAGTATTGTAACCAAATGCAGGCCCGCCATCAAGGAGGGTCTGCGGGGGGATTGCAGTCCCAGACCTGGACCATGCGGGGCTTGACAGCACATCATGTACTGACAACAAGCCATAAAACCCATGGCTGCATTTTGAATTAAGCTCCGGCCATGAGCCAATCACAGCTCGCGGACTGGCAGCCAATCAGAGGAGGCAGCTCCTGATTGGCTACAGTCCCACGGCGGCACCAAATTTTTAATTTTTCTTCCGAGGAACACTATTGTGAGCATGGGCATTACAGGGATGTGCTGAGCTGGCTACTCCTGCACTGCAGCCTTGCTATATATTTCGGGCAGCACTCTCCAATCAATGCTGTATGCTGTCTACAAGGACTGATGAGTCTTTACTGCCATCTATCTGACATGGCTCTTTTGTGCTCCTGCCTCCAGCTGAGCCTCTTCTGTGTGACTGCAGTGGCTGCTGTCAGAAGAACAGTGGTCACTGATATGCACCATCACTTTGGAGTAGCTCCAGACCGAAGTGGATCTACTTGTGTGCTTGGGTGCACCAGGAAGCAGCAGCAGGGGTGACTGGTGCTCCAGGCACTGATAAAAAACAAAATTATTGTACCAGTTAGATGCATGTCACTGCATGCATATTGCTCCTTGGGCTGTAGTACCACCCACATTATCTACAGCTATACCAACATCTGAATTTGTATTTTTATATTTTTTGAGGGGAGGGGCCCTGCCTATTTTGTCAGTCCTGGGCCCCACACTTTCTAATGGCAGCCCTGACTAAATGACTCACAGAGTCAAGGAAATATAAAACGTAATAACAGTAGTGCAAGTGCAACACCTTTAAACAAAACAAAAGTGAATTTATTTTTCCAGAAAATTTGGGTTCAGACCCTACATTTCTTGGGTGTGCATTCACCTTTGGATGTGACTTTTTATTTGGTTCATGTAACCTGGAATAGCAGCGCCTGTGTAGAACCATTATATATATTTTTGGGAACATGTACCACTTATACGCTTAGAATATAAATAATTATAATATCATCCTCTTCAATTTTTACTTCAAGTTTCCTCACTTTAATTTTGATTCATGGTAAGTAAATCTGAAGTATTCAATTAAATACAGAAATAAATGACACAGTTTTAGTTCCACTTCCTCTGACTGATGAATATGTAAGCCAGCTACAATGGGAGGGGTGAACTCTTTTTTCAGTTTTACAGTGTAAAATAATAACTTGTGGTCACCTGCAAGTTTGTATCCCTGCCCAGATTAAGCAATGCCATAATACAGTGGCACTCAAACTCTGTTCCTAGGTGCCTCGGGACCAGAGGTGTAACTAGGGTTTTTGGAGCCCAGGGCAAGATCAATAATGGCCCTCCCCCCACCCCCCTAAAAAAAAAAAAAACTACAAAGGGAAAGTATATGCGCACGCCACCGGTGTCACTGTATATAAAGATGTCAGGGTGTGTATGTATAGATGTAGTTGCAGTGGTCGAAGTGGAGTTTTTGAAGGGGGGATGAAAAAGTGAAGGTAGCAATTATGCGAGTGCCTTTGGTGCATGCGCACTCTGGAAAAGGGCCATGGTCACTCTAAAGGGGGCGTGTCCTTCAGTGTAGTAGGACCTCTTATATTATCTAGTTCTGTTGCCCCTTTCACATTATAGCACTCGGTATGAGCAGAAGTTCACATTATAGCACACGGTATGAGCCAAAATTCACATTATAGCACTCAGTATGAGCCGAAGTTCACATTATAGCACACGGTATGAACCGATATTCACATTATAGCACACGGTATGAGCCAAAATTCACATTATAGCACTCAGAATGAGCCGAAATTCATATTATACCACTCAGAATGAGCCGAAATTCACATTATAGCACTCAGAATGAGCCGAAATTCACATTATAGCACTCATACCGTGTGCTATAATGTGAATTTCGGCTCATTCTGAGTGCTATAATGTGAATTTCGGCTCATTCTGAGACTAAATTCATGTTGTAGCACATGGTATGAGCCAAAATTCACATTATAGAGTGAGGGGATCCTACCCCCTTAATTAACAAGGCCCGTGGGGTACTGTGGTGAGGGGAGCCTACCCCCTTAATTGACTAATTGCAGAGTTTAGCAGCGGAAGGGTTGCAGCAGTTTCTCACTCCAAGCTGCAGCGCTTCTGCCACCTCCGACATTCCACGTCTTCGGCACCCCCCGGGATGCAGAGCACTGCAATGGGGATGCACCCTATTCAGTGTGGTCTGTTGCGCTCTGAAGGGGGATCTTCTCTCCTGCTGCAGGATCCTGATGTGCGCCGTCCTTCCCGCTGTTCCGTGCCATCTTCTTTAAGCCAGCCGGGGTCTTCTGTGGGTCCTTGCTTTGGTAAGCTGGTGTCCTCCGCTATGTCGGTGCTCCCGTCGCTGGTCAGTCTCCTACCTTGCTGCATGGTCCCGGAAGGTTAAATGTCCTTCCCCGATCCTGGCTGGACTCCTCCTCTTCTGCGGCATCTTCTCCACTCAGGTGTGGGCAGCTCCTCCCTGGCGTTGGTCCTCTCCTTGTCCTGCGGCTCACTCCCTCGCGTCTCTTCAGCTGGCACGCAGGTCTCTTCTCCTCCTCCATTCTACGGTGAGTCCTCCAGGGCCTCCGGCCTCCTACCAACGTGCCGCTGCTGTCTGCTAATTAAAAGACTATATATACTTCCGTGTTCGTGGAGAAGTGCCGCCACTTCGACCAAAATATATATATATATATATATATATATATATATTTATATATGCACACACACAGGAAATACACAATTATACACAAACACACTGAACACATACACACATAAATATACACACAGATAGAAAATATACACACACATAGAAGAAATACACACAAACATTATGTACACAAACACACACACTGTCACTCACCACCACTGTGTCCTCCTCCAGCGGTCCCAGTCCTGAGCAGCGGCAGGCGGGAAGGGAGGGCGCGTGGTGTGACGTGCTGACGTCACACCGCAAATAAATGACGGCGGGTGGGCTTAGCTGTGCGGCCAATCACCCACAATGTTGTGAGGAGGAGCTGCTGTGAACATGCATGCGCAGCAGCATCCTCCTAGAGCAGCCGGCGGCCACATTAATTAGGGGCATACCTTTACTGCCCGACAGCAGCACTGGCACCGAAACCCTGTCGCATGAAGCGAGCAGGCCGTGCAGGTGCCGGTGGCGCCCCCCCTCTGCTGGAGCTGCCACGGCGCCCAGGGCACGTGCCCTGCTCACCCCGTGCTAGTTACACGTCTGCTCGGGACATTTGCAGGGGTGTCTAGGATTGGTGGTCCAGGACCAAATCTAATTACTTACAGTCATTGTAATAGGCAACACCAGTGCTTGTGGCTGCCAATCATAAAACATGTGATTCAAGAAAAAGAGTGGTATTGAACCCCTGGCGCACTATATTACTAGATGCTGTTTCTATTGTTGAATAAATGGAATGAATATGTTGGTTGTAACACAACACTGACGATATTTATTAAAATACAGTCCCCAGCTGGGAATAAATAAAAACAAACAAGTATTAAACATATACACACAAATGTGGTAGATGGGAAGGAACCCAGTGCTTTCATAAAGTGCTTTCCGTGCTTAAAGTCCTTCTTATTTATAGAAGAAATCTCTCACCATATTGCATAGCCGCGGTTGGCTAGCTTTTTGAAGAGATAGCTATGGTCCTAGGCTGAAATGCCCAGCACCACCGCAGCAAGCGTGTCAGCTTCCTAGTCACTGGTTCCCCGATCTCCACCACTTCTGTCCTTTATCCAAATAACGCGTTTCGGTCTTTTATTGGCCTTTCTCAAAGTTGGATCCAACTTTGAGAAAGGCCAATAAAAGACCGAAACACGTTATTTGGATAAAGGACAGAAGTGGTGGAGATCGGGGAACCAGTGACTAGGAAGCTGACACGCTTGCTGCGGTGGTGCTGGGCATTTCAGCCTAGGACCATAGCTATCTCTTCAAAAAGCTAGCCCACCGCGGCTATGCAATATGGTGAGAGATTTCTTCTATAAATAAGAAGGACTTTAAGCACGGAAAGCACTTTATGAAAGCACTGGGTTCCTTCCCATCTACCACATTTGTGTGTATATGTTTAATACTTGTTTGTTTTTATTTATTCCCAGCTGGGGATTGTATTTTAATAAATATCGTCAGTGTTGTGTTACAACCAACATATTCATTCCATTTATTCAACAATAGAAACAGCATCTAGTAATATAGTGCGCCAGGGGTTCAATACCACTCTTTTTCTTGAATCTAATGTTGGAGATTTGTGTTTATCTCCTTTGTTTTTGAACCTGGGCAGCACTCTAATACTCACTGCGCTCATTTGAAAGTACCATTACTTTTCTGAATCATAAAACATGTGGACAAACAGAAGTGAATCCTGTCCCTCAGCACATATTTGAACCTAAGGATGACATATAAACACAATTTACTTAATTTAGTATATTTTTAAAATTTCTCAATAAGAAATTTTTGGCCTAGTGGTGCTGTGAATTTTTTTTGATACTCTAGGGCGCCGTGATTGAAAAAAGTTTGGGAACCACTGCCATAATATTAAAGTGTATTCTCAGTTATACCAACTTGTTTACAATAGATTTTCTTGTTGGGATGAGTTTTAAGAAGTTACTGTAGCTTCTGTGGCCATATATAAGAATGAGGAAAATTAGTCAGACATTTCCTTTCATTTAGATTTTAAAACATGTACTCATCTTTTGTCACATTAACATGTGCATAGAAGAAATACGTTCCTCCTGACATTTCATGTTCTACCACAAGGCTGAAACAATACTTTCCTTGTTGTGCTTTTATGTTATACAAAAGGATTCTTCAAGTGGGATAATTGTATTGAAGACAACATGCTGACTTAGATTTTATAAATTTTCTTTCAAACCATTGTATTTATTTTAATTATTAAATCCAAATTGATCCTGTACATTTTTTACATCCCCCTTATGTTCTGCTTTCTTTAATGTCTATTGTTTGGTATACGGTCTTCAAGTCGACCCTGTCTAGGTCAACAGTCACTAGGTCAACCACTGAAGGTTGACAGTAAGTATGTCAACACTGATTGAAGGTCGACACATGACTATGTCAACAGGTATGGAAGGTAGACATGGTCATTAGGTTGACATGGGCAAGGTCAATACACAAAAAGTCGACGCAGTTTTTTTGGAGTTTTGGGGGTTACATGACCTCTTCATACCTCCTCTATACAAGTGGGCATAGAGCTGGTTATAAACCTTGTGGCGAGCATAGCGAGTCCCGCAAAGGGATGAATTTTAACTGTCGGTGGTCACAGAAGGAAATTTGGGTCAAGAAATCCCCCCCAAAAAATGTGTTGACCTTTTGAGTGTCAACATTGCCCATGTCAATCTTCCATACATGTCGACCTAGTTATTTGTCAACCTTAAGTCAGTGTCAACCTACTTACTGTCAATCTTCAATGGTCAACCTAGTGACTGTCGACCTATACAGGGTCGACCCAATGATCCACACCCTTATTGTTAATGCACCATCCTTGTTATTTTCTATTATTTATTATATTTGATTAGTTTATGTAAAGTCTTGCCTATTCTCTTTGTCATTTATTCATGTAAAAAAAAGTTAGCACAATAGTATAATAGTTAACAAAAATCCGTAAATGTGTTATTGCCTGGCTCTAGGTCTAATAAATCTGATAAAGGGTTTCTAAGTTATGTATAACGCAGGAAGGCTGACATTTAAGTGGTTTTATCCATATCACCATGAGATTCAAGCACATGATTTAGCTGCTTGCAGGGATTCATCAGCTTTAGATATGACCAAAGCTCTCATTCATATACCTTATTCTATTCATTATTAACATCTCTGCTGCTGTGAGAACCCACAGTGACTGTAATCTTCTCTCTTTAGGGTGGTGACTCATTTTTATCTGGAAGATATTTATTAGAGATGACATAGTTCACTTCTATTAGTACCACATTTCTCAAATGTTTCTGGCCTGTGACAGTCTTGCCAGCAATACAAAGTCTGCTTTCAGAGATTATTCTGTTTTAATTCAGATTTAAGGAAGTCAACAGACAGGGTTAGTTCCGCATTTTGTGTAGATTAGAAGCAGACGCACTATTGAAGAAGGCAACATATGAAGAAGCAATTTCAGTACTGTATTTTAAGTTCAAAGGGCACTTTTTCTTTGATCAGTTCTTCTTCATATAATATTTTAGCTGAAGGGGAATAAAATAAAGTTTTTTGTAAAGAAGTAATTCCCCTGAAATACAATTGAATTATTTTGTACATGCTGAAAATTGTGACAATTGTTATATCTGTATAACCTACCAAACAATACTCTTTGCAAACTTTTCCTTAAAGTTATGATACTGTAAATGTGTTGTGGACAAGATAAGTGAGACATTTATTGTTACTGTACAAAGGTAAAAAATAGACCAATTCAACTACAATTCATCACATTCCTATTATCTGCATCAGGAGATTAGGATCTACAACACACTGTAATTTACACAAATATAGCAGTATTCTGGTTGTTAGTATGTTTCAGCTGGTTTGCTCTTTATCAGTCTTATGATGCTTTCTTAATGTTTTTGACTCACAATATCCCCTAGATTTGTTTATTAATCTGGTTAAACATAACAAAAGAGATACTATATTAATTTTCTAAAATAATTATAATATCTGACTAGTGTACACAGGTACTTTTTTTTTTTTTTTTACTATTGATACAGCTATTGTAGCTTGGAGTTCATTCCAGGTGGCTGCATTTATTCTTCTTATATAATTACTGTTACTATTGTTTTATTGGAATACTTTAGGTATTTATTATATGTGTCATACCGAATACCAGAATGTGTACATTTCTGTTCTGATTCCCCATCTATTATCTCCCCTCTCTTTGTCATCATATTTGACAATTTCTTCACACTTTTGACAGTACTTTCTCTTTTATTTATTTTAAACATTATAGTATTTTTCAATGTGATTGTATTTTACAATATATTTTTTTTTTTTGACATGTAATATTGATGAGATATTTAGACGTACAAAATAGAACACAACAACATATTTTTTATTAATATTGCTAAAATACATTTTTATGATAAATCGCAAACCATAATGAGTGATGACTCTTCTCTAGCGTAGATCATTAAAAAATAATAAAAAAATAATTTTGGTATTAAATTAACATTACGCCTTCCCCTAACCAAGGACCCCTAACTAAATTTAGTTCACTACATTGGCACAATTTTTTTTTCTAATTCATTAATACAATTTTAATTTTAATAATTTTTATGGTCTAAAGCTGCATAACTTGATTGGAAAATACATTTAATCCCTTAATTTATCCAAGCAGATTTTATAGTATTGTACACAAAGGGTATTCTTTTAACTAAAAAGCAGAATTTGCAGTCCGTTCTTTCACATGCTGGCCGCCCATTGCAGGGCAAGTCTGCCCAGTATGCTAAATGGCGGCCACCAGCTGTGACCGCAATTTACATTGTGGTCACAGCAGTTGTGGACGATGCCTAGCAACTGCAGCTAGGTTACGTATGCAGGCGGTCTGCCGCCATTTTTCCCATTTGAGTGGCTGCATGTGTTGTCACGCAACCACCCACATTTTCCTGCACCACCCCCGCCTGCCCCCACCCGCTCTGCTAATGCCTCTGCTTAGTGATGCGACATAAATAACCCCCATTAGCCATTATTATGTGAGATGTGCCTAATACAAGTTTACCTACGATCTTCTTACTATCTTTGTCAGACATAATCCAATGGGAAGGCAGTAATCTATAAAGAGAAATGTAAAAGAAAATCACTATGTAAAGAGTGGACTGCTTCTAAGGAAAATGCAAGTTTCATGATCCCAACTAGTAAATAGCCAATGCATATATCAGTAGTAGTCTCTTGCACTCTTTGATGCTCAGCCAATAACAGATACAGTAGACTACTAAAAGCTATTATAAGGTTATTTTAAGTACCATAGTGTTGTGCAGTTTTGCAAGTCACAGCTAAATGCATTACACAATTTGTATGCTGGGTAAAAATCCTTATTGTGGGCTCAAATTTGACATTTCGACATAATGAGGTTGGATGTGCAGTTTGGTCATTAGCAATTGCAAGGTTTACATCACAGCACCTGAAATCCTGCAGTATGAGCAAACCACACTTTAGTACTGTAAATATACCCGTAAATACTTGCAGCAATCTACAGTAGATGAACCCCAGTGTGCCAAGCATGGGCACTTTAAGAGAGCAGGAATCAGGGGCATTTTATCAGAGGAGGGGCAGTAGGCTCCCGAATTGTACAAGTCTACTGCACATGCACAGGTCTCAGAAAACATGACGCCTGCCATGTTCCAAAGACTAATTACTACTGCACATGCGTTGAGGCCATATTGGCAGTGCCACAGCTGTAGCACCCAATACGGGACTACGGAAAGGTATGTAAATATTAAAACATGGGCGCAGTGTGGGCCCCCCTGGATCCAGGGGCAATGTGCACCACACACGTTGCACCCATTATAGAAACACCAATGGCAGGAATGCACACCCCCACAGTGGCATAGTAGATTGGCACTATTTGCCCAGTGATGTCTCTACTGTGCATGTACAGGTCATCAGGAAAATGGCACCTGCACCATATTTCCAGTGATCACAGCAGCATTGGTTGAGAGATAAATATAGATTACTGGTGCAGTGTGTGTGGTCTAGGCCTCCCAGGACCTAGGAGCCTATGTACCCCGCACAACCTATATCCATTATAGATATGCACATGGTATCAGCCGGTGGTCAGCTTAAGACGCTATGTTCACACTATATATAATAAGACTTGATTAAAAAAAAGAGAAAAAAAAAGTAGATGCTGGTGTTAATACCTGACCTCACTGGTGTATTTATAATGGGTGCAGTGTGTGCGGTGCACATGGGTCAGCACAGCGCACCTTACATCCATATTTTTTCAATATTTCCCCTCCAGAGTACCAAGTTGCAGCAGCAGCAGCGCTGAAGAAATTACTGGAAATATGGCGCAGTGAACATTTTCCCCGCATTTCACGCATGCACAGTAGGAAAATCACTGGGAAAATGGGCACTGCTCCATTTTCCCAGAGACATCAGCATGACTACTAGACTCTGGAAGAATGCGAGTCAAGAGCGCTGCCGGCTAGAGCGGAGGTGGCCCAGAAAGAGACTGCACACAGGCCTCCTCCTCTCCTCTCTTAAGACACCGCCACCTGACCCAGTGCAGATTAAAATCCTAGCATAAATGTATTAATAAAATTGCTACAGTATGTTTGCATTGGCGTTTCTACCGTGGCTGCAATGTGTGCTGTGCACATAGGCCCCTGGGTCCAGAGGGGGCCCACACCACACACATTGCACCCATATTTTAATACTCACCTCTCTGGAGTCCAGCGTCGGACGCTGCAGCCGCAGCCGTCTTGGAAGAAAATCCCTTCCAAAATGGCTAACGGGCATGCGCAGTTCGGATTTTGTCTCCGGAACATGGCAGGCTTACGGCGCCATGGAGAGGAGGGGGCCCACCCGGAGTCTGCACATGGGCCCCCTCCGCTCTTAAGATGCTCCTGTATGTTTGGCTATTTTTAAATGATCAGCAGATTGTAGGAAAGGAATTATACCTTCCCATGACACAGGAACATGTAATCAATGTCTCTGAGACCTCTCTTTCAGTCAGAAAACTGTATAAACCAATGGTTCTCAAACTTTCTTAGCTAATGGTGCCCTGCAGTATCACACTTTTTTTCCACAGTACCCCTAGGCCAAAAGTTTCTAGTTGAGAGACTCAGCAAAAGTTATTAAATTAAGTAAATTGTGCTTGCCTGTCATCCTTAGGGTCAGTTATATGGAAGGGAACAGGATATCACTTCTATTTTTCAAAGATTTTATGATTCTACTTGATGTGTAGGTACACTATGGGTGCTGAAGAAAACTCCTGGATTTCTCACAGAGATACACAAGTTATATAAAAGAAATATTTATTCTTAAAAATGACACAATAAAATGTGATCACAATGAAAACTGATCAGATAACATGCATCATAAATAATGACTGGTAGAAATAGCATTTTTACAGACTTCTGCATCATTGATCTGTTCATTTGTAAATTAATTTTAGTACAATCATTAGTTTTAGGTTTATGTTAACATATAATGGTTTATTACTGCTGCTTGGCTGATAACTGCCCTGTAGTTTTAACAGCACAGTATTAGCTTTTTATGTCACCAAAACAAATAGCTGGACTAATTCCTGTCTGCATTAGGTTATTAATACTGTAGACTTATTTTCTGTCACAAAGGACATACTGTAGCTTGCTAGCCTGCTCCACACATGGACAAGACTCAGACAAATTGTATTAAAGTTTATGAAAAAGATCTGAGCTCTGAAATAAATACCATTGTTTATCTTATTTTCAGATATATAAGAATTTGGTAAGAAAAAAAATCAGGTTTGCTTTCATAGTGAAAAACAACCACAAACAAAATATAAGAAATTAATGTCTTTGTATCTACTGCTACGGGGATCCAGCTGTATCTGCTGGTTTCAGTAATAATGACTTCCTCCATTTGTAGATAGATAGATAGATAGGTAGATAGATAGATACTGTAGGTAGATCGATATAGGATTGTTTTATTTTGTTTGAGATGTTACTTGTATCCATAATAGTCAGGCAAGGCTAAAATCTCTTAATGACCAGTAGAGGACAAATAATATTGCAGTATTTAGGCAAGACAAGGCTAGTGCAATATTAGACTACTCCCTGCTTATGCCTCACCCTGGAACTTACAGCTTGCTGGCATTTTGCCACAAGGTGTGCAGATGGCCTACTCGCAATATACCTAAGAGGACCTCACCAATCTGCAAATAAGCTCCTCCCAACTGCCTAGGATTAAGCAAATACCACTGGCCCATGTACAGTGATGAGTTGCACAGCCTTAAAAGGTGGTTTTTGTTATAGAACAACATGACCATCATGCAAGTGACATAGTTATCTTTATAGACAGTGTTTGGCCACTCTCTATTTCTTTATAGACCCTTAAAATACACAGGCAACACTTGTCCTTGTAGTTGGGACAAAGTCTTGAATGAGTTGGACAGACAGGACAAATCTTGCTGCCTCAACAGAATCAGGTTGGTGACATCTGTCCTGCTCTCTACTACCTGTTCCTACAGAATACACTACTGAGACTCACGCCTAAAGCCCAGTTACTGCTTGTTTTGAATCTGGATAGCTGGGGCCCTGTTTGGATAAAGAATAGGTTCATGAAATATGGAAAGCCTAGCAAAGAGTGGATTCTCTAGCATTTCTTCCTTCATTCATAGCTGTATTGATAATTTGTGCTGGTTGAGGGGTGCACATGGGCTCCTCTGGGGAGCCCATACCACACACCCTGCACCCATAGATGATACTATCCGTCTGCACTGCATAACTGGAAAATTATGCGGGCAACCATTTTATTGAAGATTTGCCCAGTAGCGCATCTTATAATGTCTGTTAATTTTAGTCAATGCATCAAACAGAGTAGTATGGTTAGACAGGTGCCATTGTCAACTAATTGATGCCTTAGTTGCTATTAAGCTATGTCCTGTCACTTATCTATCTCTGTAAAGAAGATCCTCAGGCTAGAGCTGTAAAAAAGTGAATTGTGGTTGTAGTGTTAATTTTTTTCCAATAACCTGTTGGATTACCATGTACGTAACAGGTAAAGGGAGAAATCAGGCACTGTGCACAATTGCCCTGGAATTGTTATCAATGCCTAATGCATGCTAGATAATTTGGGAAATGATGTCACTCAAGCCTTCCTTTGTGTTTTGTCTTGTGAGATGTAATTTTGTTTTTTGTAATACGACGTGTTATTTTGTGGCATCAAACAGTGCAGCAGAGAGCCCTGAACTCTCTGGTCTGATACCTGTATATGTTGTGTGGCAACAAAGCACCATTGTGCATTCCTGTGGGCATGGCCACTTCAAAAGGGGCATGACCCTGGAATAGGAGGGGAGTGACTACCCCTTCCTGCAGTTTGGGCCCTTACATAGACCCGGGACCTGGGTAATTACTATCCACTTCCCCCTCCCCCCCTCTCTGTGTCACTGGCAACATGTTTGATATATCTAAAATGCATGTTATTTAGTTTTTTGGGGTGGTTAAAAATAGCATAATTATGTTTTGCTGGGATGTTAATGTTGTTTTGTTTTGGTGGGGTTTTTAAAACTAATAATGGTATCATTTTGTTATGTTGGGGTAAAAAGCAATATTGCCATTAAACATAATAAACTTCCATCTGAAATTAACTTTATTATTATTATTATTATCCTTTATTTATATGGCACCACAAGGGATCCGCTGCACCCATTACACAGCACATAATCAAATGAGCCAACAAGAAAACAGCACTTACAATTCAGACAATATAGGAAAAGTGTCACTGGCCTAGACTGAGGGTGTTGTGAACTCTGGGATTCTTCCGATGGTTGGGAAGAGGAACCACAACTGAGCCAGAACAGGGGTGACCTAATATAGGATTTCCTCATACAGGACACTGACAGTAAGATTTGGTGAAATATTGAAGGGCTTTATTGCAGGAAAAGAACAATTTAAAGTCATAAATCATAAAGGAACTTATGAGGGAATGTCCAGACCCATTGAAGGGTTTTGTGAGCAATATTAGAGATGCTGGTGACTTGAGGAACTGTGGGTGAAGTTTAAAAGTCATTGATAACTTGTAGAACTTGTAAATGGTGGTTAAAGACACAAATGGTTAAAGAACTTTTGAGCGGAGATTAAGACACAGGTGATAAGGAGAATGTAAGTGCGGTGGTTTAGGACGCTGTTGATTTGTAAACTTGTGAACGGTGACTGAGACGCTGATGATTTGGAAAACTTAAGTGCAGGGGTTTTAGACGCTGTTAATTTGTAGAACTTGAGAACGGAGACGCTGATGATGTGAAGAACTTAAGTGCAGGGGTTTTAGACGCTGTTGATTTGTGGAACTTGTGAACAGTGACTGAGACGCTGATGATGTGAAGAACTTAAGTGCAGTGGTTTAAGATGCTGGTTGTTCGTAGAACTTGAGAATAGTGATTAGGGCCGCAGCCCACGCTGATTCCTAGGAGGACTGATGACTGGTTAGCAGAGAGACGCACCGGCCGCTGGATACACTGGAACCGGTGCAGCGAACTGGCACCTGGAAATGCCAGAGACACTGGAGTACAACTTCAGGGATCCTTGCCGGGAACAAGAGCGCTGGCATCCACGTCAGGGAAAGACGATACTCAAGCACTGAGGCTCCGTCCGGCGTCTGACTTTGAATCCCCCACCACCGCCAAATTGGCGGAGCAGTCCGATAATGTCACCTGCCCCCCGTCCACGTGATTCCGGGTGTCATGGCGGCGCCCATGCCCTGGAGAACCACTGGGAGACGCGCCAGCCAGACGCCGGAGCCCATGGCCCACCAAAGGCGGCGACCGCAACACTGACCAGCAGACACGCAGGGGTAAGCGCGGCGAACGCCGCCTCTGGCGTGTGACCGTACCCCCTCCTCCAGGAGTGGCCCCTGGACACTTTCCAGGTTTTGTTGGATGTCTGGAATGGAAAATCCGCATCAGTCGAGGAGCCATAACTTCAGTAGCTTTGACCCAGCTCCTTTCCTTGGGGCCAAAACCTTTCCATTCCACCAAATACTGAAGATTCTTGTGAAGATAGCGAGAATCAAGAATAGCTTTGATTTCAAAGTCCGTACCCTCTTCAGCCTCTGCAGAGGTTGGCCTTGGGGACTTGGAATGAAACTGGTTCAAAACAAGAGGGCGAAGAAGAGAGACATGGAAGGAATTTGGTATCCGGAGATGGGAAGGCAATCCCAATTTGCAAACAACCGGATTCAGGACTTGTAACACGGGATAAGGACCAATGAACCTTGGAGAGAACTTCATAGTGGGCACCTTCAAACGGAGATTGCGGGTAGAGAGCCATACCCTGTCACCAACCTTGTATTGAGGAGCTGCCCGTCGCTTCCTATCCGCAAAGAACTTATAGCGGCCAGAAACTCTCTTGAGGTTGGCATGAACTCGACTCCAGATTGACTGAAGTGCCGGAGAGTAGAGGCTGCAGCAGGAACTTCTTCCGGAGGACAGATGGGTAATTCTGGAACTTGGGGATGAATCCATAATTAATGAAAAATGGAGACTCACCAGTCGAAGAGTGGTATAGATGATTATGGGCGAACTCGGCCCAGGGCAACAACTCCACCCAATTATCTTGCGAGGGGGAGAGGTAAACACGGAGAAAAGTCTCTAAATCTTGATTGACGCGTTTAGTTTGCCTGTTGGTCTGTGGATGATAAGCGGATGAAAACTTGAGTTTTATTTGTAAGGCCGTACAGAGAGCTCTCCAGAATCTTGCCGTAAACTGTACCCCTCGGTCAGAAACTATTTCCAGAGGTAACCCGTGCAGGCGGAAGTGTTCCCGTATAAATAGCAAGGCCAACGTAGGAGCTGATGGTAACCCGGTCAACGGAACAAAATGTGCCATTTTAGAGAATCGGTCGATAATCACCCAGACGGTGTTATGTCCCTTAGAAAGAGGCAGTTCAGTAACAAAGTCCATAGAGATATGAGTCCAAGGCCTCTTAGGAAAGGACAATGGGTGTAACAACCCCGCAGGAGGCATCCGCCTTGGTGTTAAGAGTTCCAGCCCGGTACTTAATGACAAACGAAAATCGGGCAAAGAAGAGCGCCCATCTTGCTTGACGGGGATTCAAGCACTGGGCCGTCTTGAGATACAGCAAATTCTTGTGATCCGTGAAAATCGTAATTAGGTGTTTAGCACCTTCCAAAAGATATCTCCATTCTTCCAAGGCAGATTTTATTGCCAACAGCTTTGTCTCCAATGGTGTAATTTAGTTCAGCAGGAGAGAACTTGCGAGAATGGAAACCACATGGATGTAACTTCCCATCTGGTGCGTACTGCGAAAGTACGGCACCAATGCCTACCGTAGAAGCATCAACCTCCAGAAATATTGGTTTTAAAAAGTCTGGTTGCTGAAGTACCGGAGCGGTCATAAAGGCTGCCTTCAACTGAGCAAATGCTGCTACAGCTTCAGAGGACCAATGGCTTGGGTCAGCCCCCTTCTTGGTTAGGGCAGTAATAGGGGCCACAATAGTAGAGAAACCCCTTATGAATTTCCGGTAGTAATTTGCAAACCCTAGAAATCGTTGCACCGCCTTCAAGGAAAGAGGCTGAGTCCAGTCCCGAATAGCAGAAAGTTTCTCCGGATCCATACGCAACTCCGTGCCTGAAATAATGTAACCCAGAAATGGAATAGAGGGGACCTCAAAGGTGCACTTGGAAATCTTGCCGTATAGATGGTTCTCTCGCAGTACCTCCTTAACTTGTACTCGGTGCTCAATGAGATTCTTCGAAAATATCAGTATGTCATCCAAATATACAACTACATTCAGGTACAACATATCCCGAAAGATTTCATTAATGAATCCTTGGAAGACGGCGGGGGCGTTGCTGAGGCCGAACGGCATTACCAAGTACTCATAATGCCCGTCCCTAGTATTGAAGGCCGTCTTCCATTCGTCCCCTTGTCGGATGCGTATCAAGTTATAAGCTCCCCTTAAATCGAGCTTGGTGAAGACTCGAGCTCCGCGAACTCTATCAAAAAGCTCCGTGATGAGCGGCAAAGGATACTTATTCTTAATGGTGACTTAATTTAGACCACGATAGTCGATACATGGCCTCAGGCCTCCGTCCTTTTTCTTCACAAAAAAGAAGCCTGCTCCCGCCGGTGAAGTAGAGGGGCGGATGAATCCCTTCTGCAGATTAGACTTGATATATTCTGACATAGCTTGAGTCTCGGGTACTGATAAGGGATATGGGATAAGTGTGACCCCGAGGTGGCATTTTCCCCGGGAATGAGCTCAATAGGACAGTCCCAGGGTCTATGCGGTGGTAACTGATCAGCCGCTTGTTCCGAGAACACATCTGTAAACTCCCGATAAGCCTCTGGAATAAGCTCTTCATCCGACTTGGTAGATACACGAAGCGGGTAGACAGGAGTGAGACAATTCGAATGACAAAATGGACTCCAAGAAATTATCTGTGTCGACCTCCAGTCGACGTGAGGGTTGTGAAGCTTGAGCCAGGGAAGACCAAGAACGAGATCGTGAGGCATCTCCTGAATCACAAGGAACTCCAGATGTTCTTGATGCAAAGCTCCCACTTCCAGCTTGATTGGCATAGTACGACTTGAAATCAGACCATTATGAATTTGGGTACCATTGATAGCAGTTATCGCAATAGGTATTTCGACCGACCGTAACTTCAAACCCAGATTCTGGGCACAGGAAAGGGAAATAAAATTCCCCGCAGCCCCTGAGTCCAACAGTGCCTTAACGGTTTTGACTTCAGACTCAGAAAACAGAGACATGGAGAGTAAACAGTCCACTGCCGGAGAAGATTGAGAAAAAAACCCTAGCTCGACTTCTCCAGAACAAGCTAGGACTGCCCGTTTTCCGGGCGAGACTTGCAAAACTTGAGAAAATGATCCGCCGCTCCACAGTAGAGGCAGAGTCTACCCTCACGACGACGCTGACGTTCTTCTGGGGACAGCCGAGACCGATTAATCTGCATGGGTTCGTCTGGACTTGAAATAACTGTTTGCTTAGATGGAAGAGATCGGAATCTCGACCGGTCTGACCGACTACGTTCACCACCTCGTTCCTGCATGCGAAGATCCACCTTTACACAAAGTGAGATCAACTGTTCCAAGGAATCTGGCAGATCTCTAGTGATCAACTCGTCCTTTAAACGATCCGAGAGCCCGTTCCAAAAAGCAGCCCGAAGGGCATCATTTTTCCAGCACAGTTCTGAAGCTATAGTTTGAAAGTGAATCACATACTGTCTCACTGTATGAGAGCCTTGTCGAACTCGGAGCAAGTCAGCAGAGGCAGCGGTCGTCCTGCCGGGCTCATCAAAGATCCTTCGGAATGACGTGATGAAGTTGGTATAACTAGAAACAAATGGATCTGATCGCTCCCACAACGGTGACACCCACTCCAATGCTGAACCCTCAAGCAAAGAGATAATGTATGCCACTTTAGACCGATCAGTAGGGAAGTTATGAGAGAGGAGTTCGAAATGTACCTCACACTGATTGAGGAAACCACGGCAATTCTTTGGATTCCCGTTATAATGAGGAGGAGTGGGAGGCTGAAGGCGTGACCTAGTTCCAGACATGGACGGAACATTGCTAGAGACAACCACTGGAGCGGATACTGGAATTGGAGCTGGAACCACTGACGCCAGAGAAGTCTGGATTTGATCCAGCCGGCCAGATAATTCCTGGAGATAATGCATCACCTGATTCTGTGCTGCTTCCTGACTCTGTACTCGGGAAACCAGTTCCTGCATGGTGCTTGCCTCTGGGTTCCGATTCCCCAGGTCCATGTGGCCTGAGTATACTGTCACTGACCTAGACTGAGGGTGTTGTGAACTCGGGGATTCTTCCGATGGTTGGGAAGAGAAACCACAACTGAGCCGGAACAGGGGTGACCTAATATAGGATTTCCTCATACAGGACACTGACAGTAAGATTTGGTGAAATATTGAAGGGCTTTATTGCAGGAAAAGAACAACTTAAAGTCATAAATCATAGAGGAACTTATGAGGGAATGTCCAGACCCATTGAAGGGTTTTGTGAGTAATATTAGAGATGCTGGTGACTGGAGGAACTGTGGGTGAAGTTTAAAAGTCACTGATAACTTGTAGAACTTGTAAATGGTGGTTAAAGACACAAATGGTTAAAAAACTTGTGAGCGGAGATTAAGACACAGGTGATAAGGAGAATTTAAGTGCGGTGGTTTAGGACACTGTTGATTTGTGAACTTGTGAACGGTGACTGAGACGCTGATAGTTTGAAGAACTTAAGTGCAGGGGTTTTAGACGCTGTTAATTTGTAGAACTTGAGAACGGAGACTGAGACGCTGATGATGTGAAGAACTAAAGTGCAGGGGTTTTAGACGCTGTTGATTTGTGGAACTTGTGAACAGTGACTGAGACGCTGATGATGTGAAGAACTTAAGTGCAGTGGTTTAAGATGCTGGTGGTTCATAGAACTTGAGAACGGTGATTAGGGCCCGCATCCCATGCTGATTCCTAGGAGCACTGATGACTGGTCAGCAGAGAGACGCACCAGCCGCTGGATACACTTGAACCAGTGCAGCGAACTGGCACCTGGAAATGCCAGAGACACTGGAGTACAACTTCAGGGATCCTTGCCGGGAACAAGAGCTCTGGCATCCATGTCAGGGAAAGACGATACTCAGGCACTGAGGCTCCGTCCGGCATCTGACTTTGAATCCCCCGCCACCGCCGGATTGGCAGAGCAGTCCGATGACATCACCTGCCCCCCATCCATGTGATGCCAGGTGTCATGGCGGCGCCCATGCCCCAGAGAACGTCCGTGAGTCGCGCCAGCCAGACGCCGGAGCCCGTGGCCCACCGAAGGCAGAGACCGCAACACCGACCAGCAGACACGCAGGGGTAAGCGCGGCGAACTCCGCCTCTGGCGTGTGACAGGAAGTATGGAAAACCAGAGGTTAGGTGCCATCAAAGGGAGTATGGAGTATAAGATAATGTAAGTAAGAAAAAAAAAGGCACACAAGAAAAGAAGGCTCTGCTCTTGCGAGCTTACAATCTAAAAGGTGAAGGGCTGACAGACCGGGGTGACACAGATGGGGTATACAGTGAGCCTAGACAAGAGGGTTGGGAGGAGAGTTGGCTGGGTTTGGTGAAAAAATGGGTCTTGAGAGCCCATTTGAAGTTTTGTAGAGAGGTGGAGAGTCGGATGGGGAGAGATTGAGAATTTCAGAGATAGAGTAGGGAGCAGCATGTGCAAAATCTTGAAGGTAAGAGTGGGAGGAGGTAATCAGTTGGCAGTAGAGACGGCGTGCATTAGCAGAGCAAAGAGGACTGATGGGAATGTAAAGAGAGATAAGGTCAGAGATATAAGAGGGAGAGGAGTGGGTGAGGGCTTTGTAGGTGAGTGTGAGAAGCTTGAATTGGATTCTGGGAAGGGCACCCAGTGAAGGTCCTGTTGATCTGTTAGAACTGAAAGTCTTGTTATTTAGCTTATTTAGATTGTTTCAAAATATAACAACTTCCTACTATTGAAAAGATTAGTATGAGCATAAGAAACATAAAGTATTTACCAAATTGTCTATATATAGGCAGATAAAAAATGTAGGTAACAGTTCTTTCATTTCCTAGGCTTCAGGAATTGTTCAGAATGGCTAGATTTCCCACATTGCCTATAATATATATTATAATTGCTTACACCCTCCTTATTGTGCAGGAGACTCCCTGAAATAGTAGCAATCTCCCTGACTCCCTGAATAGTCCAGCAATCTCCCTGATTGCACCTTAGCGCCATTTATATAGCTGTTACATTCTTGGGGGAAAACAATAAATCAGAGACAGGGGCATTTTATGAGAGGAGGGGGCCCATGTGCAGACTCCGGGTGGGCCCCCTCCTCTCCACGGCACCGTAGGCTCTTGGCATGCACAAGTCTCCGGAAACATTGTGCCTGCCATGTTCTGGAGACTAATTTGCTACTGCGCATGCACTGCGGCCATTTTGGGATGGATTTTTGCCACGACTGCTGCGGCTTCAGCGCCCGTAGCTGGACTTCGGAAGGTAAGTTTTAACACAGCATGGGTCGAATGTGTGCGGTGTGGGTTCCCCTGGACCAAGGGGCCCGTGTGCACCGCACACATTGCATCCATGGTAGAAATGCCAATGATCAGAGATATATGCATTCAGATGGGATCATCAGGGCCATTTCCTTGCTTTGATTGATTATAAGGCACAATGATCCCTATGGCTACATGCATTGTAAATACCGTTTCTCGTGGCCACTTGCAGTTTATGGAACCTCTTGTAAAACACAATACAGAAACACATCCTGCAAAATGTCAGTGTCTTTTCTTCAACAAGTAGATCTTACTAACTTTGGGGCTCACTCACATTTGGATGTAAGTCATTTTTATGGCACACCTCAGATGCAGCAGTACCTCTCCGCGCTTACAGGTGTTACTTTCACAATCTCTCTGAAATGCTATTCAAAAAGTAGGCAAGTATGATATACAGTATATACTGTATTACAGGGGGACTGAGGACAAAAACTATGTATTACAGTATATTTCCTCCTTGGTCATATTTTCTGCAACATAAGCTCGTACTACAGAACAACAAAAGAAACTACTTGTTCAGCGCCTCAAACAAATCAATCATTTAAATAAAGCCAACAAATTAAGGTACAACGGGCTCCTGAGACACTGCGCTTGCCACACCACTATGTGAGATGGATTGGAAGACTATAGAACAAGAAAAGTTGGCTGCGCTGTGTGTCAGCAGCTATATAAAATAGAGAGCACAACGTATAAAATGTAAAGAATTTATTCTCTTAATCAATATAGTTATAAAACATGTAGGTTAATAATACACCTATATCTGTCTCAGGTGATATAAAGGTTCAGCCGTGTGATAAAATGGCTATCCAATATATTAAATCCTAATTGTGCAATAGGGAGGGGACAGGAGAATTTGTAGATGTAGTTCCAGATAAATATAAACGTATACTACCTCTCCGGCAAGGGCTGGTATAAACTTGGCCGGGCGTCCCCGGCTAGTGAGTCCTGCGTTGCCCGATGTTCTGCACAGAGGAGAGGAGTGTTGCGGTGCCCAGTGCCGAGCACCTCCCAATAGAAAGTGATGTATAATCGTCTCCTGTACTCCTTATCGCCAGCCGGCTGAGATGCACAATGTGATTGTACAGCGGAGCGGAAAGGTGGGTATCCCAAAGCTGAGTACCTGCCGCCAGGAGGAAATGTGCGGTCGTCTCCTGTTCTCGTGATCGCTGGCTGGCGGTGATAGCAAGCTGCTGTCGGAAAGTCAAAGGCGGTTTCTTGCCGCAGTCAGCCGGTCAGCTGGATGGAAGAGAAGCTGTGTCGATTGCACAGGATTGATTCACCTGGACCAGGTGTATGGAAGGCGGGGTCCTGAGTCAGGACCCCACCTTCCATACACCTGGTCCAGGTGAATCAATCCTGTGCAATCCACACAGCTTCTCTTCCATCCAGCTGACCGGCTGACTGCGGCAAGAAACCGCCTTTGACTTTCCGACAGCAGCTTGCTATCACCGCCAGCCAGCGATCACGAGAACAGGAGACGACCGCACATTTCCTCCTGGCGGCAGGTACTCAGCTTTGGGATACCCACCTTTCCGCTCCGCTGTACAATCACATTGTGCATCTCAGCCGGCTGGCGATCAGGAGTACAGGAGACGATTATACATCACTTTCTATTGGGAGGTGCTCGGCACTGGGCACCGCAACACTCCTCTCCTCTGTGCAGAACATCGGGCAACGCAGGACTCACTAGCCGGGGACGCCCGGCCAAGTTTATACCAGCCCTTGCCGGAGAGGTAGTATACGTTTATATTTATCTGGAACTACATCTACAAATTCTCCTGTCCCCTCCCTATTGCACAATTAGGATTTAATATATTGGATAGCCATTTTATCACACTTCTGAACCTTTATATCACCTGAGACAGATATAGGTGTATTATTAACCTACATGTTTTATAACTATACTGATTAAGAGAATAAATTCTTTACATTTTATACGTTGTGCTCTCTATTTTATATAGCTGCTGACACACAGCGCAGCCACTTTTCTTGTTCTATAAGCTCGTACTAGAAGGGAAATGTTTATGCTGTTTATCTGGGCAAAAATATAATAATTTCGGAATGTTCTATATATCTAGACATTAAATAGCAAGTTCAGTAATTCCCCCCCCCCCCCATTCCTCATCTGAAAGAATCTTAACTTATCTCCCACTTCATTTGAGTAGAGAAATTACTGTAGCTTTTTTTTTGCTTGTTTAAGAGTATATAATAATAGTATGTTAGTTTCGTTTTTGAGATCCTAATCTAATATGCTCCAATATTATGTAGTCTAATGGTAGGCCCTCTAACCAATGTTGAAATTGCAAAAATTTAAAGAACTCTCATAAGCAGACACAGTAGAATTCCTGAATTTGGAAGAAAGATATTAAATTGCCATTTTTAAAAATATCAGATAGAAATAAATTTAGCCAAACTCTGGAGAGGAAGTATAATGTTATTTATTTGATCCACTTTTCTATCACAAGAATTTAGCATTGCTAATTAGAGGTTATATATAACATTTTCCGAGTGTTTTGCGGGATTAGTAAAAGGTCTCTAAAATGGAGACCCATGTGACATTAAATCGTCAACGGTTTAATCATAATAAACGGGTATGGGTCGTTGGGTAGACACAACTTAGGTCGAGAGTCATTTGGTCGACCATGGAAGGTCGACATTCATCTGGTCGACAGTACAATAGGTCAACATGGTCATTAGGTCGACATGTACTAGGTCGACAGGTCAAAAGGTCGACGTGTTTTTTTTTTTTTTTACTTTTTTTGGCGTCGTTTTCTTTGTAAAGTGATGGGGAACCCCAATTAGTGCACTGTGTCCCCTCGCATAGCTCGCGAGGTGCCTCGCTTCGCTCGGCACAGGTTACCATTCCAATCGTAGTCCATATGAATCGTTAAGTATGAAAAAATCCAAAAAATTAAAACAATTTTGAAAAACTCATGTTGACCTTTTGACCTGTCGACCTAATGCATTTCGACCTTCAGTGGTCAACATAATGACTGTCCACCTAAGCTGTGTCGACCAAACGACCGTATCCCTAATAAACATAAACCAATCTCTTTTGCTTTACTGTATGTATAGGAAAAGTGTGATTGTTTCTGCTATGTTGCCACCTTCTGGAAATTTCTATGCTCCGCATTGAGGGGTTTCAAAGAGATGATTGTACAGTGCATCCGGAAAGTATTCACAGCGCTTCACTTTTTCCACATTTTGTTATGTTACAGCCTTATTCCAAAAAGGAATAAATAAAGTTTTTCCCTCAAAATTCTACACACAATGGGGGTAATTCAGAGTTGATCGCACCAGCAAATTTGTTAGCAGCTGGGAAAAACCATGTGCACTGCAGTGTAGTGGAAGATATAACATGTGCAGAGAGAGTTAGATTTGGGTGAGTTATTTTGTTTCTGTGCAGAGTAAACACTGGCTGCTCTATTTTTATACTGCAATGTAGATTTCAGTTTGAACACACCCCACCCAAATCTAACTCCCTCTGCACATGTTATATCTGCCCCCTGCAGTGCCCATGGTTTTGCCCAACTGATAACAAATTTGCTGCGCAATCAACTCTGAATTAGGCCCAATACCCCATAAAGACAATGTGAAAAAAGTTTTTTTGAAATTTTTGCAAATTTATTAAAAGTAAAAAACTAAGAAATCACATGTACATAAGTATTCACAGCCTTTGCCATGAAGCTCAAAATTGAGCTCAAGTGTATCCTGTTTCCACTGATCATCCTTGAGATGTTCCTACAGCTTAATTGGAGCGCACCCGTGGTATATTCAGTTGATTGGACCTGATTTGGAAAGGCACACACCTGTCTATATAAGGTCCCATACTTGACAGTGCATGTCTGAGCACAAACCAAGCATTAAGTCAAAGGAATTGTCTATAGATCTCCAAGACAGGATTGTCTCGAGGCACAAATCTGGGGAAGGGTACAGAAAAATATCTGCTGCTTTGAAGGTCCCAATGAGCACAGTGGCCTCCATCCATAAATGGAAGAAGTTCGGAACCACCAAGACTTTTCCTAGAGCTGGCCAGCCATCTCAATTGAGCGATCGGGGGAGAAGGGCCCTAGTTAGGGAGATGACCAAGAACCCTATGGTTACTTTTTCAGAGCTACAGAACCTTCCAGAAAGACAACCATCTCTGCAGCAATCCACCAATCAGGCCTGTATGGTAGAGTGCCCAGATGGAAGCCAATCCTCATAAAAAGCACACGGCAGCCCATCTGGAGTTTGCCAAAATGCACCTGAAGCACTCTCAGACCATGAGAAACAAAATTCTCTGGTCTTATTAGACAAACATTGAACTCTTTGGTGTGAATGCCAGGCATCCTGTTTGGACGAAACCAGCACCGCTCATCACCAGGCCAATACCATCCCTACAGTGAAGCATGGTGGTGGCAGCATCATGCTGTGGGGATGTTTTTCAGTGGCAGGAACTGCAAGATTAGTCAGGATAAAGGGAAAGATGAATGCAGCAATGTAAAGAGACATCCTGGATGAAAACCTGCTCCATAGCGCTCTTGACCTTAGACTGGGGCGACGGTTCATCTTTCAGCAGGACAACGACCCTAAGCACACAGCCAAGATATCAAAGAAGTGGCTTCAGGACAACTCTGTGAATATCCTTGAGTGGCCCAGCCAGAGACCAGACTTGATCTGATTGAACATCTTTGGAGAGATCTGAAAATGGCTGTGCACTGACGCTTCCCATCAAACCTGATGGAGCTTGAGAGGTGCTGCAAATAGGAATGGGCGAAACTGCCCAAAGATAGGTGTGCCAAGCTTGTGGCATCCTATTCAAAATGACTAGAGGCTGTAATTGCTGCCGAAGATGCATCAACAAAGTATTGAGCAAAGGCTGTGAATACTTATGTACATGGGATTTCTTAGCTTTTTATTTTTAACAAATAAACTTTTTCTTGTTGTCATTATGAGGTATTGTGTGTGAAGTTTGAGGAAAAAAATGAATTTATTCCAGTTTGGGATAAGGCTGTAACTAGAGATGTGCGGCTGGCACTTTTCGTGTTTTGTGTTTTGGTTCTAATTCAACTTTCGTGTTTTGGTTTTGCCAAAACCACCCTTTCGTGTTTTGGTTTTGGATCTGGATGATTTTTTTAAAAAACGGAAAAATGGCTAAAATCGCAGAATTTGGGGGTAATTTTGATCCTATGGTTTTATTAACCTCAATAACATTAATTTCCACTCATTTCCAGTCTATTCTGAACACCTCACACCTCACACCTCACAATATTGTTTTTAGGCCAAAAGGTTGCACCGAGGTGGCTGTATAACTAAGCTAAACGACACAAGTGTGCGGTACAAACACCTGGCCCATCTAGGAGTGGCACTGCAGTGTCAGACAGGAAGGCACTTTTCAAAAACTAGGCCCCAAACAGCACATCATGCAAAGATGTAGAAGAGGTGCAAGGAGGTAGCTGTATGACTAAGCCAAGCGACATAAACCATTGGCCCATCTAGGAGTGGGACTGCAGTGGCAGACAGGAGGGCAGATATAAAAAAAAGGCCCCAAACAGCACATGATACAAAGAAGAAAAAAGGTGCACCGAGGTTGCTGTATGACTAAGCTAAGCGACATAACCACCTGGCCCATCTAGTAGTGTTACACAGTGGCTGAATGTTGAGAGTGGGCCGCAATTGTTTGGTCCACTAACAGCATCTCCAGAACACCCCTGTCATTTTTTTTTTATTCTGCAATTGGTGGACTAATACAGCAGTACCCAAGGACTAATACAGCAGCACCCCTGGACTCATTCGGCAGTGTCAGACAGGATGGCACTTTTCAAAAACTAGGCCCCAAACAGCACCTCATGCAAAGTTGTAGAAGACGTGCAATGAGGTAGCTGTATGACTAAGCCAAGCAACACAAACCATTCCAACTGGAATTATACGTCCAAATCACTGGAATTATACATCCAAATCATTGGAATTAAATGGCAAAATCACTGGAATTATACGTCCAAATCACTGGAATTATACGTCCAAATCACTGGACTTAAATGGCAAAATGGAGGTTGAGGGCTTCCATCATCATGTGAAGCTGAACCACTAGTCATGAACATAGGCCAGGGCCTTAGCCATTCCTTGCCACTCCATGTCGTAAATGGCATATTGGCAAGATTAAGTTTCTCCTCAGACGATCTAAATTTCTTTTTTTGGGTCTTTTTACTGAACTTTGGCTTTTTGGATTTTACGTGCCATCTACTATCACATTGGGCATCGGCCTTCGCAGACAACGATGGCAGTTCATCGTCTATGTCATGGCTAGTGGCAGCAGCTTCAGCACTAGGAGGAAGTGGTTCTTGATCTTTCCCTATTTTATCCTCCAAATTTTTGTTCTCCATTATTTTTCTGGAGTTATATAACACAATATGCGGCACAGGAATGACTGATGGCTGATGCACAGGACACTACCACTGGTCTGATGCAGGACAACACAGCAACACTGTAAGGGACTTGTTATTATTATACGGCAGCAGTTGACATTAGTGATGAGCGGGTTCGGTTCCTCGGAAACTGAACCCCCCCGAACTTCACCCATTTTACACGAGTCCGAGGCATACTCGGATTCTCCCGTATGGCTCGGTTAACCCGAGCGCGCCCGAACGTCATCATCCCGCTGTCGGATTCTCGCGAGATTCGCCATTTTCACTCATGCATTGGAAATGTTAGGGAGAGGACGTGGCTGGCATCCTTTCCGTTTGTGCTTATTGCTTAATTGTGGGTACTGGGGACCCGCAGTATATTATATAGGAGGAGTACAGTGCAGAGTTTTGCTGACCAGTGACCACCAGTATACGTTGTCTGCCTGAAAAACGCTCCATATCTGTGCTCAGTGTGCTGCATATATCTGTGCTCACACTGCTTTATTGAGGGTACTGGGGACCACCAGTATATTATATAGGAGACCCGCAGTATTATATAGGAGGCAGGGCCGGTTCAAGGGCGCTCTGCGCCCCGGGCAGGAAAATGGGCGTGGTCTAATACAGGGGGCGTGGTCAGTTACGCCCCCTGTACATTGCTAGCGCCGCTTGAATGCTGAGCGGTGGGCGATGACGTCATCACGCACCGCTCAGCAAAGTTACTCTCCACGAAGGGAAACTAGACGCATAGCGTCTAGTTCCCTTCACAGGAGGCAGCGGGCAGCGGAGGCGGACGGGGGACACAGCAGGCAGCAGTGGCGGATCTTGCCACGGTGCAGCGCCCTCCGGACGGCGCCAGCGCCCTCCGGAAGGTGGCGCCCCGGGCAAAAGTCCTGCTTGCCCGTGGCAAGATCCGCTACTGATAGGAGGAGTACAGTGCAGAGTTTTGCTGACCAGTGACCACCAGTATACGTTGTCTGCCTGAAAAACGCTCCATATCTGTGCTCAGTGTGCTGCATATATCTGTGCTCACACTGCTTTATTGTGGGTACTGGGGACCCGCACTATATTATATAGGAGGAGTACAGTGCAGAGTTTTACTGACCAGTGACCACCAGTATACGTTGTCTGCCTGAAAAACGCTCCATATCTGTGCTCAGTGTGCTGCATATATCTGTGCTCACACTGCTTTATTGTGGGTACTGGGGACTACCAGTATATTATATAGGAGGAGTACAGTGCAGAGTTTTGCTGACCAGTGACCACCAGTATATATAGCAGTACGGTACGGAAGGCCACTGCTCTACCTACCTCTGTGTCGTCAAGTATACTATCCATCTAGATTCTATACCTGTGGTGCATTTTAGTTTTGCAGTTTGCTGACAGTGACCACCAGTATATATAGCAGTACGGTACGGAAGGCCACTGCTATACCTACCTCTGTGTCGTCAAGTATACTATCCATCTAGATTCTATACCTGTGGTGCATTTTAGTTTTGCAGTTTGCTGACAGTGACCACCAGTATATATAGCAGTACGGTACGGAAGGCCACTGCTCTACCTACCTCTGTGTCGTCAAGTATACTATCCATCTAGATTCTATACCTGTGGTGCATTTTAGTTTTGCAGTTTGTTGACAGTGACCACCAGTATATATAGCAGTACGGTACGGAAGGCCACTGCTATACCTACCTCTGTGTCGTCAAGTATACTATCCATCTAGATTCTATACCTGTGGTGCATTTTAGTTTTGCAGTTTGCTGACAGTGACCACCAGTATATATAGCAGTACGGTACGGAAGGTTACTGCTCTACTTACCTCTGTGTCGTCAAGTATACTATCCATCTAGATTCTATACCTGTGGTGCATTTTAGTTTTGCAGTTTGCTGACAGTGACCACCAGTATATATAGCAGTACGGTACGGAAGGCCACTGCTCTACCTACCTCTGTGTAGTCAAGTATACTATCCATCCATACCTGTGGCGCATTTCAGTTGTGCGCAGTATATATAGTAGTAGGCCATTGCTATTGATACTGGCATATAATTCCACACATTAAATAATGGAGAACAAAAATGTGGAGGTTAAAATAGGGAAATATCAAGATCCACTTCCACCTCGTGCTGAAGCTGCTGCCACTAGTCATGGCCGAGACGATGAAATGCCATCAACGTCGTCTGCCAAGGCCGATGCCCAATGTCATAGTAGAGAGCATGTAAAATCCAAAAAACAAAAGTTCAGTAAAATGACCCAAAAATCTAAATTGAAAGCGTCTGATGAGAAGCGTAAACTTGCCAATATGCCATTTACGACACGGAGTGGCAAGGAACGGCTGAGGCCCTGGCCTATGTTCATGGCTAGTCGTTCAGATTCACATAAGGATGGAAGCACTCATCCTCTCGCTAGAAAAATGAAAAGACTTAAGCTGGCAAAAGCACAGCAAAGAACTGTGCGTTCTTCTAAATCACAAATCCCCAAGGAGAGTCCAATTGTGTCGGTTGCGATGCCTGACCTTCCCAACACTGGACGGAAAAAGCATGCACCTTCCACCATTTGCACGCCCCCTGCAAGTGCTGGAAGGAGCACCCGCAGTTCAGTTCCTGATAGTCAAATTGAAGATGTTACTGTTGAAGTACACCAGGATAAGGATATGGGTGTTGCTGGCACTGAGGAAGAAATTGACCAGCAGGATTCTGATGGAGAGGTGGTTTGTTTAAGTCAGGCACCCGGGGAGACACCTGTTATCCGTGGGACGAATATGGCCATTGACATGCCTGGTCAAAATACAAAAAAAAATCACCTCTTCGGTGTGGAATTATTTCAACTCAAATGCGGACAACAGGTGTCAAGCCGTGTGTTGCCTTTGTCAAGCTGTAATAAGTAGGGGTAAGGACGTTAACCACCTAGGACCATCCTCCCTTATACGTCACCTGGACCGCATTCATCAGAAGTCATTGACAAGTTCAAAAACTTTGGGTGACAGCGGAAGCAGTCCACTGACAACTAAATCCCTTCTTCCTCTTGTACCCAAGCTCCTGCAAACCACACCACCAACTCCCTCAGTGTCAATTTCCTCCTTAGACAGGAAAGCCAATAGTCCTGCAGGCCATGTCACTGGCAAGTCTGACGAGTCCTATCCTGACTGGGATTCCTCCAATGGATCCTTGAGTGTAACGCCTACTGCTGCTGGTGCTGCTGTTGTTGATGCTGGGAGTCGATCATCATCCCAGAGGGGAAGTTGGAAGACCACTTGTACTACTTCCAGTAAGCAATTGACTGTCCAACAGTCCTTTGCGAGGAAGATGAAATATCACAGCAGTCATCCTGTTGCAAAGCGGATAACTCCTTGGCAGCTGTGTTGGTGTTAGACGTGCGTCCGGTATCCGGCGTTAGTTCTCAGGGACTTAGAGAATTTCTTGAGGTAGTGTGTCCCCGGTACCAAATACCATCTAGGTTCCACTTCTCTAGGCAGGTGATACCGAGAATGTACACAGACGTCAGATAAAGAGTCACCAGTGTCCTAAAAAATGTAGTGGTTCCCAATGTCCACTTAACCATGGACATGTGGACAAGAGGAGCAGGGCAGGCTAAGGACTATATGACTATATGACTGTGACAGCCCACTGGGTAGATGTATTGCCTCCCGCAGCAACAACAACAGCTGCAGCATCTCGCAAATGCCAACTCGTTCCTAGGCAGGCTACGCTTTGTATGACCGCTTTCCATAAGAGGTACACAGCTGACAACCTCTTACGGAAACTGAGGAACATCAGTTGTCGGATTCGGGTGTGTTTTGGATTCGGGTGTTTTTTTCAAAAAACCCTAAAAAACAGCTTAAATCATAGAATTTGGGGGTCATTTTGATCCCATAGTATTATTAACCTCAATAACCATAATTTCCACTCATTTCCAGTCTATTCTGAACACCTCACACCTCACAATATTATTTTTAGTCCTAAAATTTGCACCGAGGTCGCTGGATGGCTAAGCTAAGCGACACAAGTGGCCGACACAAACACCTGGCCCATCTAGGAGTGGCACTGCAGTGTCAGGCAGGATGGCACTTCAAAAAAATAGTCCCCAAACAGCACATGATGCAAAGAAAAAAAGAGGCGCACCAAGGTCGCTGTGTGACTAAGCTAAGCGACACAAGTGGCCGACACAAACACCTGGCCCATCTAGGAGTGGCACTGCAGTGTCAGACAGGATGGCACTTCAAAAAAATTGTCCCCAAACAGCACATGATGCAAAGAAAAAAAGAGGCGCACCACAGCTAAAGAATGTAGATGGATAGTATACTTAATGACGACACAGAGGTAGGTACAGCAGTGGCCTTCCGTACCGTACTGCTATATATAGTATACTGGTGGTCACTGTGTCAGCAAACTGCAAAACTAAAATGCACCACAGGTATAGAATGTAGATGGATAGTATACTTAATGACGACACAGAGGTAGGTACAGCAGTGGCCTTCCGTACCGTACTGCTATATATAGTATACTGGTGGTCACTGTGTCAGCAAACTGCAAGACTAAAATGCACCACAGGTATAGAATGTAGATGGATAGTATACTTAATGATGACACAGAGGTAGGTACAGCAGTGGCCTTCCGTACCGTACTGCTATATATAGTATACTGGTGGTCACTGTGTCAGCAAACTGCAAAACTAAAATGCACCACAGGTATAGAATGTAGATGGATAGTATACTTAATGACGACACAGAGGTAGATACAGCAGTGGCCTTCCGTACCGTACTGCTATATATAGTATACTGGTGGTCACTGTGTCAGCAAACTGCACAACTGAAATGCACCACAGGTATAGAATCTAGATGGATAGTATACTTAATGACGACACAGAGGTAGGTACAGCAGTGGCCTACTGTACCGTAATGCTATATATTATATACTGGTGGTCACTGGTCAGCAAAACTCTGCACTGTACTCCTCCTATATAATATTATACTGATGGTCCCCAGTCCCCACAATAAAGCAGCACACTGAGCACAGATATGGAGTGTTTTTCATGCAGACAAGGTATACTGGTGGTCACTGTCAGCAAAACTCTGCACTGTACTCCTGCTATATAATACAGCTGCTCCCCTGTCCCCACAATTAAGTAGTGTGATCACAGATATATGCAGCACACTGAGCACAGATATGGAGCGTTTTTTTCAGGCAGAGAACGGATAACTGGTGGTCACTGATCAGCAAAACTCTGCACTGTACTCCTCCTATATTATACAGCTGCTCCCCAGCCCTCCCCACAATTAAGCAATAATGCACAATCAAGTTCAACAATAACGGAGAGGATGCCAGCCACGTCCTCTCCCTAACATTTCCAATGCACGAGTGAAAATGGCGGCAGCAGGATGATGACGTTCGGGCGCGCTCGGGTTAACCGAGCCATACGGGAGAAACCGAGTATGGCTCGGACCCGTGTAAAAAGGGTGAAGTTCGGGGGGGTTCGGTTCCTGAGAAACCGAACCCGCTCATCACTAGTAAAAATACATCTTATCATAAGTATACATTTGGGCCACATTTTTACATGTAAATCTCCAACATCCTGGTGTCTACTTGTCTTTTCTTTTTTTTTTGACCAACAGATTTAATAAAACTACTTAATTTGTACAGATAGTATCATAATGCTAAAAGTCATTAATATCACCATGAAAACGTGGGGCTGTGTGGATATTATAATATGATACGTGCAACTGGAAATATTGATGGAATATCTCAGAAAATGTGACAGTAAACATCAGACTGTAGTGCAACTGTTTATATGGACAGATCTAGATGTGTATGTGAAGTGTGTTATAAATCGTGTCCCGCAGAACTTGCTTTAAACAGCTTGTTTTGTAGTCAGCTGTATTTCAGCTCCGCATAAAGTGGTTTTGTTAGGAGGTTGAACCATGAGCAGATCAATCTGTTTATGGCAAGGATGTCTGGAGAGTATTTCACTGACTGACATTTCTAAGCGAAATAAAAGGCAAAATGTGATCTGTACCTTTTGTTGTAATAACACAAATAAAAAATGTCGAGGAACGTAGTCATCTATTTTTTAAAACATAACACTTTAATATAGTGTTGGACATTTGTCGTTTTATGTGTACAGTCTCTGCTTAATTATATTCATGATTGCTGCAGAGATATGGACTATAGATGAGCGAAATTGGGCCAAAATATGAATTGAGTTTCTTGCGGAACAAGGGGGTTACTCAAATATAGACGCAGATCGGAGCATCCGCAGCAAGATCTGCATCTATCTCCTCACATGCTGGGGGCGCCTAGCACAGGGCAAGGCTGCCCAACATGTGTTGCGCCGCATCACGATGCGTCCGCACTTAAATTGCGGCTGTATCAATTGAAAGTCTGACGCCTTTTTTTTTAATTGGAGCAGCTGTGTGTGGCATTATGCAGCCACGCCGAAAATGCTTGTGACATGCCCCCATTTTGGCCACCATGCCCACGAAACATTGAAATGCCACCCCCGAATACCTCTGTCAATCACCTTGTGGCCGCATCCCTCCAGGGGGCGGCCACAAAGAGAAGGGTTGCACACACGCACTGCCGCCAGTGCGCATGCACAGACCAGATGGATGAGACCTCTGCATACAGACACACTGTTGCATCAATCTCTGAGTCGCCTGTCAAGTCAAAAGTACTCAGAAATAAAACGTTTGGCAATGCAGTCTTTGCATTCTGTTTTTGCTTTGACATTTGCATTTGTAAATTTTTCATAACTATGCTTTTCAGGAAATGTATAGACTATGGGTATGGGTAATAGGTTCTGTCAGGAAATGTATAGACTGTGGGTATGGGTAACAGGTTCTGTCAGGAAACGTATAGACTGTGGGTATGGGTAACAGGTTCTGTCAGGAAATGTATAGACTGTGGGTATGGGTAACAGGTTCTGTCAGGAAATGTATAGACTGTGGGTATGGGTAACAGGTTTTGTCAGGAAATGTATAGACTGTGGGTATGGGTAACAGGTTCTGTCAGGAAATGTATAGACTGTGGGTATGGGTAACAGGTTCTGTCAGGAAATGTATAGACTGTGGGTATGGGTAACAGGTTCTGTCAAGAAATGTATAGACTGTGGGTATGGGTAACAGGTTCTGTCAGGAAATGTATAGACTATGGGTATGGGTAACAGGTTCTGTCAGGAAATGTATAGACTATGGGTATGGGTAACAGGTTCTGTCAGGAAACGTATAGACTGTGGGTATGGGTAACAGGTTCTGTCAGGAAATGTATAGACTGTGGGTATGGGTAACAGGTTCTGTCAGGAAATGTATAGACTGTGGGTATGGGTGACAGGTTCTGTCAGGAAATGTATAGACTCTGGGTATGGGTAACAGGTTCTGTCAGGAAATGTATAGACTGTGGGTATGGGTAACAGGTTCTGTCAGGAAATGTATAGACTGTGGGTATGGGTAACAGGTTCTGTCAGGAAATGTATAGACTATGGGTATGGGTAACAGGTTCTGTCAGGAAATGTATAGACTATGGTGATAATGTCAAATATTACCTTTAAACATAAGCTATATACTATTTACAGACTAAGTACGCTATTGGCGCACAGAGTAACGTAAGGGTACGCACTTAGCGTAACAGACGCCAGGCCGTGGGCGCGCCGCACGAGCGACACTTACGCTCACAGACTCACGCTTAGTATCGAACACGCTAAAGGCGTCCCGAGTACCGTAATGCTACGCTATCGGCTTAGCGGACGCTGTGCCGTGCGAGTGAGAGACGAGCGGCGCAGACGCTCACAGAATGACACACAGTAAACCTTGTTAACAACACACAGTAAGGGTATGCTTATACTCTAAACCTTAGCAATGTAATACTACAATGATGTAACGCTTATTAACCTTGATAATATGAAAGCTGTTTGAGCGATTGAGATGCTAAGAAAACCCTTTACAGTAACTAGTGAAAACACAAGACCTGGTTTGGATTTAAAAACCGCTCCGGCTCTAACACCTTCGTGGATGATTCTTTGGAGTAAAAAGGGAAAAACAGTACAGCTTATACTCTACAAAACTAACATCAAAATCTAAACAGAATAACAAGGAATAATATGAACAGTAGCATACAATTACAAACACAAGCAAACAGAATGAGAATAAATGGCAAACACTAAGGATAACAAAATGGCTATAGAGAACAATACATACGCGGGAATGATTCGCAAGCGCGTCCTGGATCCAGCCCTCAGCATTCAATGAGAAAGCCTTTCAGAGAGAGTGAGTGACTGGCCCAGGCAATGGTGGTCCTTATATACACAGCATACAGTAACAATACAATGGTCCCTATAATCTCATTGTTCATTGGACACAGGAATGTGTCTCTGCATTATAACAAAAGGTCATAGGTGGGTTTGAACAGGTGGGCTGTGTCTTTCTCTAACTGCTCAGGTGGGAGGTATCCTCAGGATTCCCGCCGCATGGATAATGAACAGCAAATACAGTAAATGTCCATAAACTACTTTTGTACATAACTATACGCAGGAGCGAGCAATCTTTTCCTAACCAACACCGAAATGTTACCATTAAAATACTCTACAGCTGGATACTGGACACCACTGTTCAACCTTTATCTGACCCTTCCTATCATGCAAAGAGGGATCTCTCTGTCCAAGAACCGTTTAAACTAAACATACTTGCTGACATTGTTAAGGGGAATATTATCTATAAAACACACTATATGGGTTAAATATGTTGCGATCGAGTCGCCCGCTAGACGCTTACAAACTCCGCCGTAAATACACATCTCCATGCGCAGGAGACGTTGGAGCGTCCCCTACGCAACCTGAGGGGATACGTACGCACGGGGGAGTGGGTGCACGAGCAGCGGGCATGTGCATTGAGGTTAGTACAAGGCATGTGAATCATGATATTTTTCGACTTTGACAATGGGTATGGGTAACAGGTTCTGTCAGGAAATGTATAGATTATGGGTATGGATAACAGGTTCTGTCAGGAAATGTATGGGTAGCAGGTTCTGTCAGGAAATGTATAGACTGTGGGTATGGGTAACAGGTTCTGTCAGGAAATGTATAGACTGTGGGTATGGGTAGCAGGTTCTGTCAGGAAATGTATAGACTATGTGTATTGGTAACAGGATCTGTCAGGGAATGCATAGACTATGGGTAACAGGTTCTGTCAGGAAATGTATAGACTTAAGGTATGGGTAACTGGTTCTGTCAGGAAATGTATAGACTATGGGTATGGGTAGCAGGTTCTGTCAGGAAATGTATAGACTGTGGGTATGGGTAACAGGTTCTGTCAGGAAATGTATAGACTGTGGGTATGGGTAGCAGGTTCTGTCAGGAAATGTATAGACTATGTGTATTGGTAACAGGATCTGTCAGGGAATGCATAGACTATGGGTAACAGGTTCTTTCAGGAAATGTATAGACTATAGGTATGGGTAACAGGTTCTGATTCCTGGATAAAACAGCCTCTAAATATACAGTGACAATTTCTTTTAAGAAATAATTGGTTCTTTAAATGTAGTGGATATCACTGAAATCATGGTAATTCTAGGAACTGTAAACCTATAACATATCTATTATTAATAAAATTAGGGCCTGATATTAATTAGATCATTGCGCATGTTTGCATGGTTACCTGATTGCAGCTGTAGCATGCACATGTCACACCTAACATGAACAGCGCAAGGTGTTTTGTGTAAATTAATGCCTTCCGTAAGCTCCTCTGATCCGCTGCTGCGTCTGACGACATGGTACAATGACACTCAGGTTACTCAGCATGTGCAGTGATTTCACACGGTTGGGGCCAGTGAAGCTGTATCCATTTTCTAGAACATTGGCCATCGCCACCCCTTCCCTGCCCCCAAATGTGGCAGCAGCATGTCAATCATGCAGATCAGAATAGATCATAGATGTACGTAGACCATCAGGTTTGCATACATGTATGAATCATGCCCTGTGTTACTAAAGCAGCAGTTTATTCAGCAGTAGGATGACTCCTATTGGGAATGAAGTTCAAAGATTAGTAAGGTATAGGTAGGGGAGTAGCAGACCCATCAGAGAGACATTTAGTTTTATTAAACTTGGTGGAGTCAAACCCATGACCCCAGTGCTGTGAGGCACCATTGTTGACTACTGTGAAACCATGCTATCAGTACATACTGTAGGTACGAAGAGACAAGGTCAAGACCAAGTCACTGTGCTAACAATAACAATAGTTGTCACTGTAGTAACACATATAACAATAACAGAAGCAGCAAGGCAAAATCACAATAATCAGGCAAGAGAAACACAAAGCTGCTGCATTTAAATAGCTCGGTGCTTCCATTTATCACTGATTATGAGCAAGTTAAAGCCAACTGAGTAATTCATTAGAAGTACTGTACGTTCTGAATCGACTGTGAATAACTGCAATTCAAAGAATACCCATTTCAGTGGCAGACAAGCAAGACAATAACACAGAGAGGCTCTGGCAAATTCTGACAAGCCACAAGTAAATTTCTAGATGTTTAGTTAGCTAGGAAATTGGGTTATTCTTATAACCTCCTTGTTTTGCACATTCAGTGTATTCACTCTGAAGGAATGATTTATTATGTTTCCTCTGGAGATTCACTGAAAATTGCTTTCATTCTGAAACTGTATCCTGTTGTTTAGTAAACACTCCAGGCTGTCCAGTGGTTTTGGATAGAGCTGCATAAGTACAGATACATAGCATGAAAAGTGAACTGATTTTTAAGTGGAGTCAGAATTGTTATCAAAATTGTCTTCTTTCTCTTTTACGCTTGGCCACAACTACTCTTGAGAATATATCTTTTCAGTACTGTGAATTTGCTGATGTTGTCCCAGATGTACTGTATGTCTCCCTAGGGATAAGTCTATGATGTTTTCAAGCTCAGCATCTTTTGGAATGAAAAAGCATATTCAATAAAGCTTACAGGGTGTTCACTAGATTGTACATCTTGCCAACAGAAGGATGGTTCTTTGGATTTAAAAAAGGACAGATGGTAAAACCTTTTCACTGTGCCTCTTTTCACTTCTGAACCTTTCAGTGAAATGAAAGGTGCCAAGGTGTTCATTGAGGTAGACCTTTCATGGGATTATAATAATATTGTATATACAGTATTTGGATCAGGGAGTGAGAGGAATACAAGACATACAGGGGGTATTACTAATACCAGGTTTTCCGTTTTGTGTATTGCTCCAGCTATATTCCATGACTGCGCCAAATATATATCAAGAGAATATTAGACTGATAAGTGGTAGTATAGCTGGATGGCATTCTATTCTTCTCCTTGTCTAATACAGCGAAAAGCAACATATTTACTCAAACTAGACAGGTGTATTTTCAGAGTTTACCATATTACTTTACCTAACAAGGGAGGATCCAGGGCATCCACCATAACTAGAGGGAAAGTACCTTTATTACAAACATACTGTAGATAGAAAGGGGTGTTTTTTTACTATGTACTTACACCAGTGTTTCCCAAATTTTATTTTGAATTATGGTGCCCTGGAATATCAGGGGTTTTTTTTCACAGCTCCCTAGGCCAAATGTTTCTTATTGAGAAATTTAAAATCAAATATTAAATTAATTAAATTGTATTTATATGTCATCATTAGGGTCAGTTGTGTGGTGAGGGACAGGATTTGCCTCTGCTTGTCCACATATTTTATGACTGACAGCCACCAACACTGATACGGATTACGACACGGACACTGAACGCAGTATGGATGGTGTAATGGTTAGCATGACTGCCTCACAGCACTGAGGTCATGGGTTCGATTCCCACAATGGCCCTAACTGTGTGGAGTTTGTATATTCTCCCCGTACTTGCGCGGGTTTCCTCCGGGTACTCCGGTTTCCTCCCACAGTCCAAAAATATACTGGTAGGTTAATTGGCTCCCAAGAAA
This sequence comes from Pseudophryne corroboree, assembly GCF_028390025.1. Classification (NCBI taxonomy): domain Eukaryota; kingdom Metazoa; phylum Chordata; class Amphibia; order Anura; family Myobatrachidae; genus Pseudophryne; species Pseudophryne corroboree. The sequence goes on from NC_086447.1 coordinate 408,319,527, forward strand.
ATTAACCCTAGCGTGGATGTGACTGCGTGTATATGAGATACGTAATATAGATTGTAAGCTCCACTAGGGCAGGGACTGATGTGAATGGCCAATTATTATCTGTAAAGCGCTGCGGAATATGTATACGCTATATAAGTAACTGGTAATAAATAAATAATAATAAATTTGCCTATTACGTTGACCATAAATCATTTGAATTGGTCCTGAACCACCAAACCAAGGCACCCATGCAAGTGTTCTGAGGCACCCCAGGGTTCCTCAGGAATCCTTTATACAGTATTTGTACAGGTAACAAGCATGTTATTCTGTGCACTTGTTAGGGTAAGAATATTCCCTACAAGCTAGATACATATACTCCCTCCAAAGGATGCTTATGTATATACTCTACTCCTTTCATCAAACTATTTGCCAATCTTAACCAGGAATTATTTTAGCAAGAAAGCTGCCACAATTTATGTATTTATGTAGACATTATTTACTAGGCATATTTATTGACGGATATTATTTCAGAACAATTAGCATAATGAAATATTTTCTTGAATTGAATGACCAGAATATTAAGATCTTATTTAAATAAACCATCAACAAGTCACGGTATCGCTAATGGGTCTTTGTTCATTAATTTGAGTCCTGGAAATATATTGTGAAAGTTTTCTGGCACTATAGTGTAGCGCTGTGTTGTTATCTGGCTTCACTGACAGTTGACTCAAATCTGCAACCCGCCTGTATTCATTATCCTACTGCAAGCTATTAATGTGGAATTAACTTTAATCCTCACATTGTACAGATTATTTCCAGCTCTCTCCCTGCCAGTAAAGTCTACACCAGTTTTCAATATGAGAAAGATGTACTGCCTAAGCTTCTTAGGCTTGCAAACAACATTTAAATAATTTTCCATTTTACAGCTCTAAAAACATGTGCATATCCGTTCCCTAATTTAGTTGTCAATGAGCTGAGAATGGTAGTATTTGTAATACAGTAGCCACCTGGACAATTTAATATAGGTACTCAGAGAAGCCAATCTAATATAAAACCAGTCTTCATAGTTACAGCTTACATAATTACTGTTTATTAATACTGCACAAGACCTTTGATCATAACTAAATTATATTTTCATTAAACTTATACTATTAACCACAAGCTTTGATGATGGTCTAAACATAAATAAATGCAGCTTAATTATTAGCATCAACATTCCAGCAACTACTGTATATTAATATTATGCATTTTAATGTTTATTTATATTTTGTTAACATTCAGAGATCCATAGCGTTTAACACCAAATATTACTACTTTGTCCCAGGAAAGGAAAAGAGAGCTCATACTATAGCTAAACAACCTTGAGAGGCTAGCATTAATATTCACATTAATATTCATATTAATAATATGGGGATAATATTATAGGGGACAGTTCAATTATGGACAATGCAATGATCTAGTGCATGCCTATGTTACACTTACATCCCTGAGATTGTGCATTGTATTATGTACCCCTATGGGGCTGCAAACAAAAAATATGTAACATCAAGGTTAGATAGGCGCAAGTTGAAGGCAATTTGTGTGAGTGTGAGTGTGTGTGTGTGCAGAGTTGGCCCTAACCAATATGATGCCCTAGGCAAGATTTTGGCTGGTGCCCTTTAGCACCACCGCTAGTTCTGCCTCTGACCCTGTGTTCCTTTCCCAGCACCATCACCCCTCACCCATAGCAGTGCTCATTTTGGTGTTCGTGCCCCCAATATTTTAAATAGGAACAGTGCGCACTTTCAGTACACAGCTCAAAAAGAGGCTTGTTCTTGCTGGGAAGGGGCATGGCCACACAGTAGTACCCCCAATTCAAATTATGCCACACAGTAGTGCAACTTAATTCACATTATATAATGCGATAGTGTCCCTTATTCTCGTTACATCGCACAGTAGTAGCACTTTACCTTATATACGTTACTCCTCACAGTAGTGCCCCTTATTCACATTACATCACACTGAATTGCTCCTTATTCACATTACACCACACCATATTGCTCCTTATTCACAATACACCACACCATATTGCTCTTTATTCACATTACACCACACAGTAGTTCCATTTCTATATGTTACGCCACACAGTGGAGCACCTCATACACATAATGCCACACATTAGGAATGCATTTATACACATAATACCACACAGTAATGTCCCTTACACATATTAAACACATTATTAATGTCCATATAAACACAATGCGCCTTACACATTATTCCAACCTTTATTAATGCCCTTATACACATAATGTCCCTTACACATATGCCACACATTATTAATGCATTTATACACATGACACACATAATGCCCCTTACACATATGCCGAACATTACTGCACAACCAACCCACCTGCACACAGCACTCACATGGCCACTAACACTGTGACCTCTGCCTCTGCGTGGATACATATGTGTTCTCAAACATCTTGCCTCAATACACCATGTAGCAGGAGATGTCTGGTATCAGTCACCTGGCAGCTCTGCTAACATCGGGCACCTTTGTTGATGAAAAATGCATCTTATTTGCTTTGCTATGTGGCTAGGATGCACAAGCAGTGTCTGCTGATTAAAATGATATGCAGCATGCCTATATTCTGTGTGCGACTGTGACTGTATCTGCATACAAAATGATACATTACAGTGATTTCCAGGAATATACTGTAACATAGTATTTCATATGCAGATACAGCCACAGTCACACACAGAATATAGGCATGCCAAATATCATTTTAATCAGCAGAAGCTGTGTGTGCCCCTAGGCATACCAAATTTATATATATATATATATATATATATATACATATATATATAAAGTTGTGCTCATAAGTTTACATTCCCTAGCAGAATTTGTGATTTTCTGGCCATTTGTCAGAGAATATGAATGATAACTCACAAACTTTTCTTTCACTCATGGTTAGTTGTTGGGTGAAGCCATTTATTGTCAAACAACTGTGTTTACTCTTTTTTAAATCATAATGACAACAGAAACGACCCAAATGACCCTGATCAAAAGTTTACATACCCCAGTTCTTAATACCGTGTATTGCCCCTTTTAACATCAATGACAGCTTGAAGTCTTTTGTGGTAGTTGTGGATGAGGCTCTTTATTTTCTCAGATGGTAAAGCTGCCCATTCTTCTTGGCAAAAAGCCTCCAGTTCCTGTAAATTCTTGGGCTGTCTTGCATGAACTGCACATTTGAGATCTCCCCAGAGTGGCTCAATGATATTGAGGTCAGGAGACTGAGATGGCCACTCCAGAACCTTCACTTTATTCTGCTGTAGCCAATGACAGGTCGACTTGGCCTTGTGTTTTGGATCATTGTCATGTTGGAACGTCCAAATACATCCCATGTGCAGCTTCCAGGCTGATGAGTGCAAATTTTCCTCCAGTATTTTCTGATAACATGTTGCATTTATCTTGCCATCAATTTTGACCAATTTTCCAGTGCCTTTGTAGCTCACACATCCCCAAAACATCAGCGATCCACCTCCGTGTTTCACAGTAGGAATGGTGTACCTTTCATCATAGGCCTTGTTGACTCCTCTCCAAATGTAATGTTTATGGTTGTGGCCAAAAAGGTCAATTTTGGTCTCATAACTCCAAATGACTTTGTTCCAGAAGTTTTGAGGCTGGTCTCTGTGCTGTTTGGAGTATTGTAAGCGGGATGCTTTGTGGCATTTGCGTAGTAATGGCTTACTTCTGGCGACTTGACCATGCAGCCCATTTTTCTTCAAATGCCTCCTTATTGTGCATCTTGAAACAACCACCAGAGTCCTGTATTTCAGCTGAAGTTATTTGTGGATTTTTGTGGATTTTTCTTTGCATCCCGAACAATTTTCCTGGCAGTTGTGGCTGAAATTTTTGTTGGTCTACCTGACCGTGATTTGGTTTCCACAGAATCCCTCATTTTCCACTTCTTAATTAGAGTTTGAACACTGCTGATTGGCATTCTCAATTGCTTGGATATCTTTTTATATCCCTTTCCTGTTTTATACAGTTCAATTACCTTTTCCCGCAGATCCTTTGACAATTCTTTTGCTTTCCCCATGACTCAGAATCCAGACACATCAGTGCAGCACTAGATGAAAGATGCAAGGGTCTTTCAGGAGTCCAGAAACTCACTGACCTTTTATACACACACAGTGATTACAAGCAAACAGATCACAGGTGAGGGTGGTTACCTTTAGTAGCCATTCAAACCTATTTGTGTCAACTTGTGTGCATGTTATCAGGCCAAAATCTCCAGGGTATGTAAACTTTTGATCAGGGTCATTTCGGTAGTTTCTGTTGTTATTATGATTTAAAAAGAGTAAACACAGTTGTTTGACAATAAATGGCTTCACCCAACCACTAACCATGAGTGAAAGAAAAGTTTGTGAGTTATCATTCATATTCTCTGACAAATGGCCAGAAAATAAAAAATTCTGCTAGGGTATGTAAACTTATGAGCACAACTGTATATATACAGTGGCAAAGGGGGTGTGGAAGGGATAAAAGGACTGTGGGATCCGGTGAGCGGGGCTTCTGATGCTGAATAGCAGCCGGACAATAGGTAGGGCTGGTGGGTTCAGCTAGTTTTAGGAAGCTATGGAGTGTTTAAAGTGTGGTGTCACAATGTATCTGTGGTGAAAATAAAGGAGCCACCTGACTAAGCAGACTGGAGTGAGGGGTTATTTGTATGCACAACTTTAAAGTGGTGTCATTCATGGGATTCTTCTGCTAGCCATGTTCTGCATGGCAGGAACCAGGCACTGCCCTACTGAGTGACTGGGGTTAATTGGCTGGTAAAATTGACTTATTTGCAAGTGTGATTCAGTTATATAAAAAAAGTTTTTTATTCTCTCTCCTCGCCTTGTTAAGACTGGGTGTGCTGCAGTCACCTGTGCACAAGACAGCTAAGCAGAAGTTGTTTCTATGTAAATTCAGTTTAAAGTTAGTATTATTATTTCTTACCAGTTATTTATATAGCGCACACATATTCCACAGCGCTTTACAGAGAATATTTGGCCATTCACATCAGTCCCTGCCCTTGTGGAACTTACAATCTAGATTCCCTATCACATGTACACACACATTCACACTAGGGTTCATTTTGTTAGGATCCAATTAACCTACCAGTATATTTCTGGATTGTGGGAGGAAACCGGAGTACCTGGAGAAAACCCACGCAAGTACAGGGAGAATATACAAACTCTGCGCAGTTAGGGCCGTGGTGGGAATCGAACCCATGACCTCAGTACTGTGAGGCAGTAATGCTAACTATTACACCATCCATACATTCCTAAGTCCGTAGTACTTTTTTTTTGGTTTGTTGTTCCTCTCTAGGAGGTAATTTGCAGCAACCACTGACAGCTAAGACAATACAAGTGTCAGAAATTGGCTTTCTGTTGTAATTTGAAAGGACACCAACTCAGCTTAAATGGCCAACAGAGCAGTGGGTGGCAAAATTGGCTGCTTATTTGGTGGGTGAAGCACAGCGGGCCTAAATGGATATTCCCAAAGACGAGACCGCGAATTATCAACAACAAAAGATCACAAATGTGGCGTGAATATGAGTGAGAGGGCCTGGAAAGGCACAGTGATTTTATGACTGGTGATTTAGCCTAGGGTCTGCAACACGTGCACAGCTGGCTGACCTGGTGAAGTTAACAAAGAGTTGGTTAGAGCATGACCGAAATTTGCCAGTCAGAATCTTTGAGATCCCGGCAACTGACCATTTCGTGAGGAACCTAAACTGAGGACTGCAAGAATGGGTTCTACAAACTGAGCCTCAGTCATTTGAAAAACTGGCAACAGCCATTGACTGATACAGGTGTGTCCTGCTACAGCCTTTCTGTATATAGCAGCATGGTGTAGTGGGACCGCAATAAAAATGCAAAGCATCATTCCACATCTGTTCACATAGCTGCTGGCTCAATGGACTGAATGGCATAGCGTTCAGCCTGCATGGAGCTCCAGCTACGTTCCAGCAGACAATGGACAAACTGCTAAATCCTCACTAAGAATATGCCACCACTTACCTCAATGTGATAGTCATCCATAGTCAGGACTTGGAATCCTATCTTCCCAAGGTAGAGACTGTTCCAAAATCATTGAGACATCATAGCCTTATGGCAAACCCAGCTAAATGTGAGGTACAGTAGCCATGTCGGAGGCCAAGTACCTTGGTTATATGGTCAGCAGGGGAACGTAAAACCCCAGGTAGATAAGGTAGAGGCTGTGAGGGACTGGCCAAATCTGGAAAGGAAGTCTCAACTAGGCACTTTACTGGGTTTGGTTGATTACTACTGGTGGTTTATTCAAAACTTTGCTACAGGAGCAGCTCTGTTGACAGAGTTCCTTAAAAAGAACAACCTGAACAGACTACATTGGTCCAAGTCCTCAGGGTCCACATGGAAGGAATTAAGGAAAGCCTTGCGTACAGCGACAGTTTGGCATGCCCCTAATACAAGGAGAGGTTTGTTCTACAAACAGATGCCTTCAGGATGGGTATGGGGGGCTGTATTGTCACAGAGGATAAAGATGAGAAGAGACCAGTTCTTGAAGTGTGCTATGGTGGAGGCTATTAAGTGGGCAGTAGAGGCCCTCCAATACTAACTTCTTGGTCACCGATTATGCTCCACTACGATGGGTGCACACAAGGAGGTAAATGCCAGGGTCACACGTTGGTTCCTGGCAGTGTCGGACTGGGGCATGAAGAGCCCACCGGGGAAATGCAGTGATGGGGGCCCATACTTAGGGGTGTGGTCAGCCTACTAAGGGGATGTGGCCTACCCCCACAGAGGCTTGAAATACACAATAGACTTGTGCAGTGTAATGCAACATATCTACCATGTATAATACAAGTGCACAGTTTGGAGCATGAGCCCTAGACAAAGGAGTGGGGCCCACCGGTGGTTTCCCCTGTACCCCTGTGGGCCAGTCCGACCCTGGTTCCTGGTGTTACAACCTTTCAACTTTGCAGTGAAATATAGACCTGGGGCTCCCCATAATAATTCTGGTGTCCTTTCAAGGAAATTTGCATTTCCCAGGTTAGCCAGTTTGCCTGAGTTGGCGAAGCAAAGAGAAGGGGAGTTGGGGAAAGGGAAATCTTTTCCAGAAGAAGAGCCCACTTTGCCAAGTATGCCAAAACTAAAGGAAAAGGTATGTGGCAAATGGGGTACTTTGCCATGTTCTGATGTCCAGAACAGGACTTGGGGGATCATTCCGAGTTGATCGCTCGCTAGCTACTTTTTGTAGCCGTGCAAACCCATAGTCACCGCCCACTGGTGAGTATATATTTGCCGTGCAGCTGAGCGGTACAAAAATAGTCTGTGCAGTTTCTGAGTAGCTCAGAACTTATTCAGCCCTTGCGATCACTTCAGCCTGTCCGGTCCCGGAATTGACGTCAGATACCCGCCCTGCAAACGCTTGGACACACCTGCATTTTTCCAGAGTTTTGACTATATAAAGTGTATGAAAAATACAAAGAAAAATAAGAAATATT